>NC_034601.1:19461209-19488505 GCF_900095145.1 Mus pahari
GAAGTAAATGCATCACATCATTTTGTGTTCTATACTCTCTCTCTCTCTCTCTCTCTCTCTCTCTCATCTATTTATCTACTTACCCACCTACCTATCTATCTCTCTCCCTCCCTTTTTAAAGAGTTCTAGCCTGGAACTCATGTATTCCAAACTTCCCTTGCACTCTTGAAAATCCTCCTGCCTCAGCCTGTTAAGAGCTGCAATTACAGGTATGCGCCACTGTGGCCTGATTCCTTGTCACTCTTGAGGAGAAGAGTGTCAGTAATGCAAAAACCAACAATACACCCAACAATAGATGTCTGGTGCTGCAATTTTGTCAACAAACTAAACGATAAAACACGCACCCAGTGCCAGCAATGTCAATGGTCTGGTTGGGGTGTCCTATAGTTACCTCCCAGATTTCCACACTTTCTACATTTCTACTCTAGGTCCTAGAAAATGAGAAGCTAAGAAGGCAATTATGCTATCGGGTGCTGACAGATCCTGAAGTACCTTGTGAATCACCAAAGAAAGCTCAAGTCACACTATCATTTTAGCGTTCAGCAAAGTGTGTTGTAATTATTTCTTTGGAAACCAAGAATCTCAGATGATATGCATGGTAACCAGATGAACCAGAATTTTCCATTTGCCTAGAATACTCCAGTGCCTGGCTACTTTATATAAACGGGAACTTACTTTAACATTAGAGTAGCAATAAGCTACAGTGACTAGATACTAGTAGTCTCTGGCTTGCCAAGGGTCCAGTGTGTGTCAGCAGCGGAGATTGCTGACCACGGCAGCCAGGCATTATGAGGACCCAATCAGGCTCCATTTCAGAACTCATGGGTGGTGTTTCCATGGAGCTCTGCCCGAAAAGAGGTGATCTAAATCTTACATGAGAGATGTACATCAACAGGGAGCTGTGCCTAGAACACTGTGACCTACAAAATCCTATTAAGGAGCTCAGAATACACAATCAGTTTCAGAGACATCAAGTGACCTTGTGCAAGGCACCACACACACTGCTTTGCCCATTTCACTGTCCCCCTCCCCACAAAAGCTCTGTAAACACCTTGGCCAGCAGCTCCCTAGCCTGGGAACAGAGAGCAAGCTGATTTTCACTTTTTTTTTTTTTAATTGTTTGTTGTTGCTGTTTTTAAGCCTGCTCCTTCTAGCAACCACTGTGTTGCTTGTGTGTGTTGTTCTAGAAAGGCACACACAGATTCACAGGGGGGGGAGGGGATGTCGCCTGCTGCTCAGACTGGAGCATCCTCCTCCATGTGTCTCCTTTTAAAGATTCTATCACTTAACTTCGATAGCCCTTAACCAAGGATGCCTGTTTCTTAGGATGCTTATGACGAGGAAAGAGTTGGCTGACCCTGATCCATAACTGCTCTTTCTTTAGTGGATAAAGGCAGCTGCATGATGCAATGCGTCCCCCGTTTCTTTTGTCTGAGCTGCCAAGGACCTCAAACTCATGCTGCATGCCTCATTAAAATTATTCTTATTGTGGGTTTTCTTCTTCTAACTATTCTCGTCTTCCGGGACATGATCTTAATCTTCTCACTCTGATCAGGGTACCCACTTTGGAAGTAAGGAGCATGTAGGTAAAAAAAAAAAAAATGCAGACTAATATGTCTTAGGAAAGAAAGGTGGGAAGATTAATCCTCATTCTGTGGTGATGGCTGCACCTTCATTTGCAACACAGGTTAACCATTAATATTCAAAAGACTAATGATGAATCTTTGCATGGCGCTTTCCATCTATAAAACAAATACTTCCCCATGTATGATCTCATTTTGTAAGTAGCAATTGCCCTGTATGCACTGTACTGATGGGGTCAGGGAAGGTCAGAGAGATTAAACGTCTAGCCAAAGGTCAAAAAGGACCTTGGACCTTCTACTGCTGAGCTGGGTTCTGTTGCATCTTTCTCTCTCTACCCCATCTCCCATTGACTTCTCTTTTAAGCCAGCACCTTCACCCTCTTCCCAGGCAAGATACTTTTGAACATGAAAACTAGAACTAAACAGATATGCTGTCTTAGTGGGCCTTTCCTGTCTTGAGACGGTAGGTAAAATGTCTGGAAACCACTTATGGCTGCCTGTAGGAGATCTGAGCTCCCTGCCACCTGCCTACAGGGTATCATGCTGTAGTCCCTGATATGCTTCTCCCGTCTCAATAAACTCTAAATAAATGCAAATTACTTCTCCCTCTCCCTAACCCCTAACTATCATACAGAAGCTTGTTGGGACAGTCAAAGGGGAAAATGGCTGGTAATTGTTGGGGCTTCTTGGTGGGAAGGCATATGATAAGATCTCAGGGCCATGGGCTTCCACTGAGTGGCTCAGTTCTCAGATTTTCTTTAACATGACAATACAGTGTTGGGAGGCACTGCATTTGTGATTCTGTTTCCTGCCATCTCAGATCACTTACCCACTGCCAAGTGCACGGTGAATGCTCTGGGGATGGCCCAGAAGATTCTCTGCCTCTAGAACCATGTAGAAAGACCTTGAAACACATGTGCACCAATGATGTTGTGTCTGATCCAGATTAGGCCAGACCCCATTCTGGTTTCCCATTAGGCCCCAGATCCTGCCCACAGTCTGGGGGGGTGGGGGCTGGAGAAGCTAATCTCAAAGGGCCAGATATGAGTCAGTTTCCACACTCAACACCAGGCGTGTGGCTTCCTGAAGCTCAGACAAGGAAGTGCTGAATTTCAAAGAGCAAGGTTTTTTTTTTTTTTTTCTTTGCATACCATATCCGGAACTGAAACCACCAATTCATTTCACTTTAGATCTCATACTAACATTCAGATCATCAATTACAGTCCAGAGATAAGATGCCGAAGCTTCATCAACCCTGTCCTTGTCTCCCCTCACGCCCCCGTTTCTTTTGCTGTGTTATTGCAGGATTCTTCCTTTTCAGCTTTTTCGCTTTCAGTGTAAACAGCACAGACTGTGGAAGGTGTGTTGGGGAGATAGATATATATATGAATGATGTGTATGACCAGGAGTCAAATATCTAAATATCTCTTGAGAGCGTGGCTAAGCTCAGAACTTTCCTCAGTGGTCACCTCAGCTCTTTGTGAAAGTGGCTGTAGATTCAGTTGTCCTGTGCCAGAGGATAAGTGGCTCGGTGAGAGTGACTGACACCTCGCTAACTCGTGACAGCGGTTAAAAGATGAAGGCTGCGGACAGATTCATGCAAAGTACCCTCAGGAGGAGAGAGGCCACTGAAAACAGACACATCCTCTGAGCTCTGCCTGCAGCATCAACCTGTTAGCAGGAAGAAGGATCCCTCTACTTACACAGCGAGTACAAACAACTTTCACATCCTTTCTCTCTCCTGATTCTTACCAGAACTTCTGAAATCAGTCACACGAGTCTTACCCTCCACACTTTAGAGATGACAGGACCCAGAGCTACTGAGAGTGGAAAGACAAGCCTGCGTAGTAACAGTGAGAAATCTAGACTTCAATGCTATGGCTCCCAAGTCTGGTCTTCCGGTAACTTCCATCAAACCTTACATATAATTCTTTAGTGCACTGTAGCCCACAATCTAAAGCTCTAGGCATCTGTTGACCTTTTAAATCTTAGGATCATGCAGGTCAAGGTTAATGGCTAATGGGTAATTACATTTACACAACCCCTCTAGGCCTCAGTTATCATTACTCTAAAGATGAAGAAATGGTATTAAATTTAGTGCTGCTTGCATTTCCAGCACTCTGTGCACTCCAGCAGTGCACCAGTTACTGCTGATGAACTCAAAGTATTTGCTCTGGAACCTGAGTTCCCAGGATGACAGTACTGTGAGGCAAAAACAGTCACCTGACTTCCATGGTAAAATAAGTAAGAGGAAAGCACCATTATCCATAAGACTTCATAAAGTTGGAGGAATATATAGCATTCCTCCAACTTGGTCCTAGACCATGAATTTCCTAAGATAAGCATCGTGCAGTGTTATTATGATGAGCAGCAGAGACATCCTTGATGATCCCACTGGTCTCTCAAAGGAGAAGGACAAATTCTGACAAAGGTTTTTATGACCACCCCAGCCCTACAAATCCCCACCCCTACCTTCTGCTGGTGTTGCACATGCTAGGCCAAGCAGTGTGGTCCTCCAAGTCCAGTCCCACCTAAAGCTGAGTGATATTGACTATACAGTCTAGGTCCTATCCCAACAGCCAAGGGAACTGCGGTTTTATAAAAGTTCCCACAGTCTATTTGAAAGCAAAGACTTTCACATATTATCTGAACTTAGGAATAGGGACAGTACCTTGTGCTGTCTTGGTCCTTTACTGTCCTTTTAATTTTTTTTGGAGGACAGAATCCCATGGTTCTCTTACAGTAGGAGAAGAGAGATGAGCTTGTCCAAGTTTCAATCTACCTATTGCCATTCTGTTCCCATGGCCGGTCTAGAATATACCTTTGTCCAGAGAAAGAAATGTTAGACTTTTGGAGAAATTCATACCAGCTGGGACATTTTTCTATCCTGAAATCCTCTCGCCTTGTCTCTTCCCATTGAGCATCCTTTTTGTTGCCCCTGTGGAACTGCTACTGGGACGAGACTCTCATCCTAGAGCAGCTCCCTGTCCTATCAGTATAGATGACACAAAAGCTCTTAACTATATTCTCTCTAGTAGCAAGTTCCTCCTCTGGTCTGCTCCAATCAAGGCTGATCCTTCACCCAACAAGTGTGGAACGCATGGTCTTCATCCTGTAAAGTTACTCTGTGTTTGCTTAAATCTGCATCTTCAAAGAACTATGAGCTGTAAACACTTCCAGATCGACCACCTTCCTATAATTCTCTCTCTCTCTCTCTCTCTCTCTCTCTCTCTCTCTCTCTCTCTCTCTCTCTCTCTCTCTCTCTCTCTCTCTCTCTCTCTCCCCCCCGCCAGTTTCTCCAAAGGGCAAATCTTTGGAATGTCACAGATACTATTTACCTCTTGCGTTGGAAAAACTCCACTCAAAGTTTGGACCTCTTCCCTTGAGTTGAGGGAACTGTGTCAATAAATAACGCAGAAAATCAATGTTTTTTTTTACAATAGACAAAACTGGTGCCTGGCCACAGGTTTCTCAACTGTTTCTCACAGGCTGACACAATTACCTTCAGTTCTAGAAGGTCACAGAACATGTAGGACTGAGCAATACAAGGAAACTTGTGGGGGAAAGAGGGCTGCTGTACCCCTACAGACATTTACAGCAGGCATCAAAGCAGGGCTATAGCTTAGCTGTAGATTGCTTGCCAGCGGTGCAGGAAGCACTGGGTTTGACCCCAGTACCACATATACCAGATGTGGTGGGCCAGGCCTGTAATCCAAGTACCCAGGAGGTGGAGTCAGTAAGATGCCTACAAAGTAACCTCATTACCAGCCTGGGATACAGGAGGCACTGTTTCAAAAACAAAACAAAATGCTGGCTGGGTATACTGTTTTATTTGCAAGGCGGGGCAGGGGACGGGAACCCTGATTTTCTTTCTTTATTTATTTCGTTTTTCTTCAGTGGATATTCTATAGTGTTTTTATCCATTTGCTTAAAGATTTTTACATAGACATTTAAGCTCTATTAGCTTATTAATCTACTTAACTATCTTGTCAGGTCAAAACTACTGCATGGTGTCATCATATTTTGATTATTTTATGAGCACTCTGATGTTTCTGAGGTCATTACTATGGGCCAGAGTTTTAACCTTTTGTCCTGTTATAACTATCCTGGACTGTGATTCAACCACCTGACCCCTGAGTGACCTTGGACAAGTCCTTTCTCTTATGGTGTTCTGTAATCATGAAGAGATTTGGGGGCAAACTAAGATAATCCCTAAGACCTAATCTTGGCTGACCTCTAGCAAGTGATGCCCTTATTTCTACAGAATCAGAGAAACGAAGCTGGATCCAAGAGGGCAAGCTTCTCCTCACGGCCTGGCACCCTTCGGTATGTGGGGAATAGCCAGTCTTTCTCCCTTTATCTAAAGGATGAGTAGCCCATGACCACCCACTGCAAGCATCAGAGTGATCAGTATTTTTTTACTGAAGAAACTCTGCTTGGTTTAGGTGGAGAAAAAAAAAATGAGAGAAAGTTCAAGTCTTGAAACTGCTAACGTCTTCCTGTGACAGTATGTGGGGCACCACGGGGGCGGGGAGCGTAAGCCAGACAATCTTTCTTAGGGGTAACCTCTTTGGTTTATGTAAAATATGTGACTCAAAGCAAATTCGTTCTTGTAGTCTGCCATGCCCAAAGAGGACTTAACCTGGCCTAACAGTAATTTGAGCATTTCATCTATTTAATTGATTGCAATGTTGCATTTTATGTTGTGATGTCTAATTTCCAGAGGAAAGATCACTTACAAACCACATAAATGGTGATGACGCTTTTGGAAAAAGAAAAAAAAAAGTGAAGAGGAAAGCCCACGACGCCTAAAAGTAAAGATTTCAGTATGAACTTGCCTATTATTTGTGTTTTACACCCACATTCTTGAGTCTGTTATCTCCAAAGTAATTTCAGTTTCTAAAGAGCATTTGGTACTCCTAGAGGCTTGGAAAACAGTCTAGTTTCTGCAGACAGAGTCGTGTGTGTGTGTGTGTGTGTGTGTGTGTGTGTGTGCATGCTTGTGACTGCTTAGGTGTCTGTGTGTGTGTGTGTGTGTGTGTGTGTGTGTGTGCATGCTTGTGACTGCTTAGGTGTCTGTGTNTGTGTGTGTGTGTGTGTGTGTGTGTGTGTGTGCATGCTTGTGACTGCTTAGGTGTCTGTGTGTGTGTGTGTGTGTTTGTGTGTGTGCTTGTGTGTGTGTGTGCATGTGTGTGTACTTGTGTGTGTGTGTGTCTGTCTGTCTTTGCGATGTCTGTCTCTCTGTCTCTCTCTGTCTCTCTGTGTCTCTGTCTCTCTGTGTGTGTCTTTCTTTGTGTCTGTCTCTGTCTGTCTGTCTGTCTGTCTGTCTCTGTGTGTGTGTGTGTGTGTGTGTGTGTGTGTGTGTGTGTATGTATGTATTAGAGACACTGCATGAGACAGGCTGTTGGGCAGAGGGAAACATATGACAGCAGACCCTTGGTCCATTACAGCTCTTCCTCCTCAGTTATCTTTTGAGACTGCAAGAAATTTTTAGGTAATCTCACCCAAACACTAAGAATAACAGCTAATATTTTTAAGCACTTAAGAATGTCTCTGGAAGTTTTGTGAAGGAGTGTTAATACATGCTGATTTACTAATTACATGAAAGGCTATGACATGGATGCTCTCATCCCATTTTACAGATTGTGTATGTAAGATTGTGAAGGACAGTGTGCTAAGCTCCCATGTTCATGCACATGAATTAAAATTTCATCTGACCGCCATCAAGAATACAAATACTTTCCTTCATTGAGATGGAACCTCTGTTTCTTTGAATGACCTGTTTTCATTTTTCCCCGTTGCTGTGATAAAGTAATCTGGAAAGGAGCAACCTAAGGGACAAAGGGCTATTGCTGGCTCACAGCTCAAGGTACATCATAGTCAGAAAGACAAGACAGGGGGAGCTTGAAGCATCTGGCCACATTACCTCTACAACCAGGGGACAGAGAGGGACAGTTGTGTGCCACAGTTCAGTTCACTTTCTGCATTCATAAAACCTAGAATCCTTGGCTCATGAAGTGACAATGCCAACAATTAAGATGGGTCTTGGGCACCCTCCCAGTCACCCCGAATTAACACTAACCATCAAACTGCCCAAGGCTTTCTTAGGGCACCAAAGCCTCTACCTTAAGTCAGAGATCTACAGAAGTAGAAACTGTGGATCATCAAAGCAGTATTGAAATTAGGCAGTTTTCCCATAGCATAGAGAAGGCTCTAGCATAGTGTGGATCTTATGGGGGAAAATATACACAGATGCCTTTGTATAAAGTATGATCATTTAAAGACCCTAAGCTAGAGGGGAACCAACTATTGCCACTTTCCTAAACTCGTATAATTCCTATCTGCATTCTAAATGCCTGCCTTACACCCACAAATAAATGTATTTTTCTCCACTCTTCAGCAAAGAAGTTTCTTTTTGCAGTAGATGGAGATCATTATAGAAAGCCACTGCAGAGATCTACAGGGTGACCAGACGCAGCTGATACTTTTACGACATATTGCCTACACATAAGGTTCAGAGATCATCATGGAAGAGGGGCAGAAAGATGGAAAAAGCTGGAGGACCAGAGCATCTGCTGTATGAGAACATAAAACAAAAAAGAGGACACAAAATAGAGAGAGGAGAGGTTAGATCTGGATGAAGCAATGGAGAACGGCTTGCGTGAATAGATCAAGATAAATTGTATACAACTCTTTAAGAATTAACAAAAGCATGTTTTTTAAAAAAAAAGAAAAGAAAAGAAAGAAAAGCAAAAAGATAATCCTCTAAAGTTTTTCCACTCTAACCCTTTCCAAGAGATAGTGATAATGTGACTCAAAGAAAAGAAATCTCTTGTCCCAGCCCCAAAAAGGACAGAAAGAAAGAAAGAAAGAAAGAAAGAAAGAAAGAAAGAAAGAAAGAAAGAAAGAAAGAAAGAAAGAAAGAAAGAGAAAAAGCAAGTCGATATAATAAATCAAATGGGAATAAACCCAATAGGTGACTTCCAAGTGAGATGCCTCTCTGTTACATTTTTTCTGGTTTCTGTGACGGTGTTACAAAAGGTGAACCCTAAAACAAGTCCTCTGGTTGTATTTGGGCTAAATGTTTGAGTAAGTTCTCAGGCTTGGCGACCAGTTCCAAGGTACTGGGTGACAGGTGGTCTCTATTTTTGATCACACACTAAACGTTTGTGCCTACCAAGCCATAGCGAGATAAATTAGTTGCTTGGCATCAGAAGAACATGAGTCATCTTTCTCACCAGCAATAAATCCAGTGCCTGGCACAGGGCAGATGAAATGCAAAGTGACAGCTGAGATTGGAGCATGCTTGCCTCCCTCTGTCCCCATTTCCTTAGTCCATTCCCAAGCTGGCAGACAATGTTGCACTGTCCTTGCAACCATGGTCAAGGATTTGGAAGTACTGATTTTCTTTTTCTTTTCTTAATGTAGCTGGTGGCAAAAGGAGGGCAAACGTGAAGGATGTTTGGGTATATGACAACTGACAAGCAGGTGGAGACAGGAGGTGACATGTGAGTATCTCAACCTCTATCCTTACTCTGCATGACATTGGACATGACACCTGTCTCTAGGGACTCCATTTCTCACCTGAAACTTGAGGGGGGGGGTGTTTCCCTTTCCACTTCCAGCAAAGGCTGGACCCATGAGTTTATCAAGCCTTTCTTTCTCCAGCATGGTGTTGTGGGTTCCCAAGCAAGCAGCAGTTCAAAGATTTCTCACCCCAGTTAACAGTTCTGAAGTAAGTGGTTAGAGGTCACTGGAAGCTAGAAAAGCACACTGATAGTAGATGCAGAAGAGAGAGCACGACTTGGTCTCTGCTCAACACCCCAGTGACTGTGAGTTCATTCCCTGCCTATTTATTTATTTTTGAGACAAGACCTCTCTCTGGAGCCCATGTTTTCCTCAACTTGAGGGTGACCCTTTCACCTCAGCCTCATGAGTACTGGGAGTAGACATGCACCAGTTTGTCTGGTCTAATTTCCTAATAGAATCTTCAATTATTTCTCCGTTTTAAAAAAAAAAAAAAGTTACAGTGTCTGTTCGACAAAGTCGTCTTGTGGGTCAGGGCGTGGAAGCCATGGTGCTTATAAACCTAGAATCTGGAAGAATGGAGTGCTGAGGTGTGAGGAAAAGCAGTTAAGGACACGCCCTGATTCTCCGTGCAGATACAAGTGACCAGCAGGTTCATGGTGAGGAGTAGCCCAGATATAAGATAGCAGATTCTCTATCTGGGCTGCTTGCTTTGTACACTCTTAGGACCATGAGGACTACACTAGAGGCCCATGCATAAACTTTTAGCTTAGTTACCATGATTTCTCCTTTCTTATCCAATACAAGCTACCACCTGCCTTACATCTTATGCCTTCCTTCTTCCTTCTCCTTTTCACTGGTCAACCAAGGATGCCAAATCAAAACTCCAGTACAGATTTCAACCATTCCTCTTTAATCTTCTAGATTGTTAGAAGGAAACAGCTCAGAAGTTCTCCTCTTCCTTTTGGCTTGAGGTCAGCTACAGTTTGCCCCTAAAGCAGTAAGAGCTTGTGACCAGGAAGCCTCCGTTCTCTTCAAGTCTTTTCTTGGCATCAGGGTGACCTGCAGGTAAGCTGGCAATGGAGGTAAAGCTGAAGCTATCTGCTAGAAATGACACGTCTAGTGTAAATCATGGCCTTCCACGTTAGTCCGCAAGCGTATGAAGCTACGAAAGACTTCACAAAGGTCATTAACTTCAGTGCCCCACAGTGTGGAGTGCAGGAGCTGAGCTCTGCAGGAGAGAACAGATGTGTAGTATCATGTGCAGAAGGATTGTCAAAAGCATCTAGATGACATTCAGCTTTACAATGATGAAGAGACAGAGGCCCCACACTTACAGAACTCTTGAATTAAAGCACCATTGCCAATTTCCACAACCTCTGAGCCTAAGTGTGGCTCTTATTTCATGAGACCCTATAAAATATACATGGGAGAGAAACCTCATGAAATCGAACTTTGAGGTGAACTGATAAAACAATGGGTTGTTATAGTAATGTAAAATTGGGTAAATAAATTTACTTTAATATTTCAGAACTCCCATTTACCCTACTAAAACTATGTCACAGATATTCCTGTGTACAATTACATTTGTGATCGAGGTACAGGACATATGGCTATAGGAAGAGCTTCACTACACAGATTGATGTTTAATCCAACCCTAAAGGCTGAATAAACCTGGTAAAGGGCAGTTTTCTAATCCCAGGAGGCAGCTTGTCTATGATGACCCAAAGTTGGGCCGGACTGTGTGGAAGTTAAGCCAAGAATGAAAGGGCTTATGTGTGCCTTGGGCTCAAAGCCTATTGCTTACTGGCATATAATCTGCCTTTCAGGCCAGTCCTGGGCTTCAAATGTTTAGTAACTGGTTCAGTTAGGAAGCCCTCATTTGTTCTGTTTGCTAGTGTTCGTGGTGAAAACTTCCATCATGGCCAAGTTCAAGCTGGCAATGGAACATCCCTGAACACAAAATGTGCAAGAGACAACAGCTCTGCACCACTGTCTACCATCCCCAGCATACTAAGCACAAATAATGTAAGTGACACCAGTGTATACTTACTAACAATATGCCAAAATAAATAGGAAACAGCAAGTTGTCAGCATTTAGAATCATTTTGCTAAATTTTTTTGGGTTGCCTTAATTAATTATTGTGATTTAAAATAATACTCTCAAGCCAGCTGACAGGATCTCTGGAATTTACCAGTCAGATCTTGTAAACTGGAGGACACTTGCTCCTGGGAGTCCACAGGGAGGAGGGTCATGGCTTCAGACCTAACCTGTTTACAGCCAGTTGTGTGTCACCAGGTGAGACTCTTGAACTTCTTGGAGCTTTACTTCTTCCATGTATGACATCAGTAATGACATCATGGTTATTTTCTGTGGTTAGGAAATCAGCCAACAAGAGCTCAGTAAGGAAAGCTCAGAAAATCCTTGCTCAAAACAAATGCAGATGCTCAATAAACAGATGACAAGATGCATGTGCGTATGTATGTATGTATGTATGTATGTATGTATGTATGTACGTATGTATATTGAAATAGGCTCTTACTTGTAGCCCAGGTTGACTTGGAATCTACTGTGTAGCCCAGGCTGATCCTTTAACTTCTAATCCTCTTGTCCTCAGACTGCTATGATAACATGTGTCACACACACACACACACACACACACACACACACACACACACACACTGAGAAGGCTACCCAAGAGCAGTCCATAAGAGAAGCAAAGGTAAAGATAATGGACACAGTAGGCACAGATGGTTTGCAATTTTGTGGAACAAAGACGACAAGAGGAAGAGGGAGAGGTGACGACAGCATCAGAAAGTCTTCCAGATCCTGCCAACCTGAAAGCTGAGAGATCTGTTCTATGCCTACGTGGGAAACAATGGTCCTGGGGAAATAATCCCCTCTGACGAAGGACATACGTCATTTCTAGCGTCTGGCTGTCGAGCACCAATGGGCAGTAACTGTGAAGAACTGCAAAAAAGCAAAGACATGTGCAAACAAAGTGAATTCCCTCTTTAGGATGGGATTTGCTACACTCAGGGTTGGAAGGTGACATTAGAATTCATAGCTGAAGACAGTCATTTGTTTTCAGGCTTTGAAAAACATTGGGAAGGTTCTAGCCAATGACGGTACTTCAAGAGTTCTGAGTTGCCTGCTACACCCCTCTTGCATTACATGGCACACACAAAATCGCCCTGTGACCGCCATCTTTATCTGCTCCAGTCTGAAGCTTCTATACACAGGCTTTTAGCTATGAGTGTTCTTTCCTATGGAAAGGTCAGGTCTCACCTATATACCACCAATACAAGGCCCTGGTCTTTATGACACAGACAGGAAGGTGTGTAAAACATCACCAGAATCTTACTGCTCATAGGGGAACTGTGGCAGTTTCCTGAAAAAGGCAATGGCCTTAAACTTTCTCACAGAAAAGCCTTGGTGTGATTATAGATCCTTTTCCTCCTGGCTAGCAAAATGTTGTAGACTTGAACCAGTTTTGCATCAGCAGGCTAGAATACCACCCAGCTCTCTCTCTCTCTCTCTCTCTCTCTCTCTCNCACACACACACACACACACACACACACACACACACACACACGCACACATCTCTTTCTCTCCTTCTTTCTCTCCCCCGCCCTCCTCTCTCTCCTCCCTCCTCTCTTTCTTCCCTCTTCCCCCCCCCATGTCTATGACCTCATCATAGACACTAGGTATGGTTAACTCCTCCTCCTCCTCACATCAACCCCCCCATGGAACATCTGGAGGCGGAGCTGGGGAAGGCACCTCTGTGAGATCAGTGCAACCTCATATGAGGTTTCCGGTTCTCGACACAGGCAGGGTACAGCAGCCACACTTGGCCAACACTGTAACACTAGAGAAAGGTGAACTCTTACTTTTAAGCTCAAAGTTCACAGGTTCAAATACCACTATGTCAACTGTTCTCTCAGGCTGATTCTTCAACACAAATGCTCTCAAAGATTCTGCCATTTCAGGAATGACCCTGGTGGCTGAATTTAGATCCTTTCTCAACAAGACCAGTGTCTTGCCCAGAATGAAATGATTTAGCAGCTATGCCAAGAGAGATATGCTATTTCCTTCCTTTATCACACGAAATTCAAAGACAAGAAGTGACTTGTCCAGGTTCCCTGGATGGCTAAGGACAGGAGCAGGATTTGTGACAAGGTCATTTCCTTCCAAGATCAGGCTCCTGATAGATTGGGTCAAAGACTATTGTCCTGTAGCCAAGAAACTAGCACTGGAATGGACAGCGTTAGCATATAAAATAGGAAATGACATTGTGCTATCCTCAATTAGGCAAGCCTCACACTGGAGTCATTATAATATGGGGCTCACCTTGTCATATTGAGTAAAGTGTTCAGCTGAAGGGCAGAGGAACCTATTCCTGTTTTAGACCCAGTACTATCAGGTACTCATCTATGCATCTGCTCATTTATATATTATAATATAATAAATATTTATTGAGGCTGCCCCAGGCCCTATTCCAAACACAAGGGGCACGGTGTTATGCAAAACCATGTGTAATGATGATTTCATGAAGGTTAGGTAAACTGGTGGCTCCCTATGTATACACTGAAGATAATCTGTAAGTATAACATATGACAGATATGTACCTTCTCCCTTATCTGGCCCCTTAAAGTGTGACACTCCCCCCCCCCAAGGCAGGAGTTCTACATTGTTCACTGATGAATTCCATTACCTAACACCAATAATGTGCTGTTTGCGGGCCACATAAATGATCTGTGAGGTCTCGGTTACTTGGAAGAACTTCAGCCGATTTGGGTTCCTTGTCTCATTTTCTGACCAACAGTTATCATGAAAACTCTGTTCTTTGGGTTTAGCAACCTCATATCTTTAAATAATAAACATTAGATGTCACCTGCCAGGCTGGCTCCCTTCCCCTTAAGTATTTGCCCTTCTTTGGTCTCTTTAGTCCTGAGACTCTCAGATATGGTCTTTCTGATCACATCAAAGGTCCTTAGTTGACAACTAAGGACAGTCTCAGCCCCTGGAGGTTACCAATGGGGGCAGGGGATTATGAGAGAAAGACTTGCTTAGATTGTAAAACAAACAAACAAACAACCCCCCTCAAAAAAAAAAAAAAAAAAAAAAAAAAAAAAAAAAAAAAAAAAAAAAAACAAAAAAAAAAAAAAAAAAAAAAAGAAGTGTAAGCACTTGATGCTAAAAGAAAGAAAAACAAAACAATAGCTCACATTAACAATAGAATCTCTGTGAAGAATAGCAAGGAGATTGTCTGGTCAGGTAAAGCATGTTTACAACTGAAAAAGTTCCCAAAAGTGAAGGTGTCACACCATAATGGTGCAGGGAAGTCAAGTGTGGGATGGGGAGGATCCCTCTGAATTGTCCCTTCAACCCAGCCGTCTGTGTCCCCCCAACTCTCCATCATGTGAGCCTCACAGATAGAACAAATCCATTAAGTTTCACTTGCCTTTCTTCTGCATGAGAAGCCCACCTTGAAGTTTACATTTCATCTCTGTTTATCTTCATAGGTCCTCCAGTTAGGGTCACAGTATGAGTCTGAGGTAAACGGCTCTCTTCTGGTTTAGTGTTCCTTCTATTCCACACTATCACACATATATGTGTCCAACTCTAGGCTAAAGTCCCATCTAATGACACTAGTATGGCATCCAGGACCCTTCACCATGAGTGTCTGACCCATCAGCTTTGAGCCTGATCTGAAATCCATCTTGCTCATAGCCTTGCTTCCACTGTCTGTTGAAGGTGGGGTTCCTGAAATTCTCACCTGGGTGCTTCACTTTCACGTACCCCGTCCTTGGTCCAGCATTCAGATTATCTTCCCTGGGTAGAATTAACCTAGATTACTTTTTTTTTTCTTACAGGAAGTAGGAGAGCATACTTGTCAAAAGCATTGCAAACAGGCTACTTTCTGTGAGGCTCAGATTTGCCACTTACTGATGAGGACATTCATCAAGCTACTTACTTACCTACCCTTCATCCGTAGGACGGGAATGGTGATCGTCTTACCTCACGAGACTGATATGAGCTGGATTCTACACTCACTTCTGAACCAGTTACACAGCAATCTAGTTGGGTTGTGACTGTTGATTTCCTTAGGTACCAATATTTCTCCCTCCTCCATCAATAATAAATCTATTTTCCATGTATGAAGCACTTTAGAGTTTACCAAGACTGCTTACGTGAGTTTTCACATTCAGTCAGCCCGGCTAAATGTGAGGGAGGTGTTGCTCTCCTGTGAGACTTTGGGGTGACACAGGTAAAGCTTGGGGGAGGGAAGGCAACAAGACCTGAATAAATCCGGTTTTCTGTGCATAGTGTGATTAGCATTCTCTGCCAAGCTTGAATCATTGGAACGGTTGGGACACTGCACATCATGTCTTCATGTAAGTCCCAACTCCACAAAGCATTCTGTATAAGTCTTTACAGACCCAAAGCTGTGTTCTGGTCCCTGCCGAGCTTGAGTATATCAATTGCATTTCTGGGCCAGCTGGGGAGGCAGGGATGTGCTGGTTCACACCCTCCCTGGAGGCTTCGTGGTTTCATTTAACCTCTGCCACTGATTGTTCTGTGACTTTTGCTCTGTCTCTGTCTGTAGACCTCTCTCATTGCAAGGCACCACGTAACATCAGAATCAGACCTTGGCGATCGCTAAGGAGACGTAACTTACCCAAGGGCTCTACTACTGAAATGTGTGCCTCTTTGGCAAAGGGCCATGCTCAGGTGCTGAGGAAACAAAGACAGACCTCATGCTTTGCAGAAGCACAAGGCTGCATTAGCCCCTGCTCACTGTCTCGGATGACTATACATGGTTGGTACTCCATAGATGGTTCCTGAATGGAAGGGATGAATGGCTGTTGTCTAGCCAGTCACTAGCTGAGGTGTAGATTGCCATGGCATGGCTCAACATCTCTGCTTACACTTCCACACTCCCCCACCCCAGTGAGAAGGGACTCCCAGTGAGATCTGAGGAACAGCTCAGTGGTGGAAAGGCTCCCAGTAGGCAGAAGCATTATAAGATTTTGTGATTTTCTGTTTACTGTCTATCAATTACAAGTGGATTTAAACTCCCCATGTACATACAACATCTTCCCTGCCTTTCTCCTGATGTGACTGAGTATAAGCTGGGAAGCAGAAGGTTCCACTCAAGATGAGCACTGAAAGATCCAGGAAGTGATTTTGGAATTCCAATACTGTCTGAAATGTCCAGTGTCACGTATTGACTGGTAATAGGTATCTTAGTATGGTTCGGTTTTTGTTCTCCCCTAAATTGTCATTTGTTTCATAGAGTGCTCAAGAATGAAGCCTTGGAGACAATTTGTCTTAATAAACCCTTTATGGAACAGATACAAAGCTGAGAACAAAACCAGGTGCAGTAGCACATGTGAGAGACCCTGTCTTTCAAAACAGAAATCACCAAAGCTGAGAGTGTGTACACTACTGATACAAGACTTTACTTCTCTGGCCTGCCAGCTGTTTACAGCAAAGGTCTGCTCTTCACTGCTAGTTTGCAGTCTGCCCCTTGACAGAAATTCCTTCTCTTTCAAATGCTGCTGACACTGGGCTGATCACAGAGAGCCTTTCCATGTATCCCAAGTCCCACGTTTAGAGCTTAGAGACCTCTGTGTGACTCAGAGTCAGGAAGAGTTCACGACCTTGGAGCAATGGTAACAGGAAATGGAGCTGGCCTCTGAGCACTGGGCCATCTCCTTTCTTTGTACTGTATGTGTTCTGGTGTAAAGGATGCTTATTGGACTGATGAATAAATGACAGATGAGAAATCAGTCACTCTCGGGAGACAGATCTGACAAGAAATCACCCCAGAGCCCTCCTCAGTCAAAAGTCCTGCTTACAATCACAGAGGCCTACATTGGCTTTCTCTGTACTTGACACCTTTTATGAGGGTTTCTGAATCCTCATTTGAGTCTTCACGCTTGCATAAGAAGCACCCTTACCCACCTGCCACTATTGGTAGGAAGATATTGAAGTTCAAGGAGATTATGTCACATGGCTGAGCTTGCTCACTTATTTGTTTGTTCATCTAGATACGATCTCCAAAAATAAAATAGGCTTAACAAATGATGCAATGCTCACAGGTAAGTTTCTTATAGCTGAAGATTAGCAACTGCTAATCTATTGTTTTGTTTCTGGTACAATGAAGACTGGAGCACATTTTGGCCTTTCCTTTCAGCTAACTTTTTAAATCATGCTGCCTTTCCGCCTTGGAGAATGTCTGAGAGTCTAGCGCAGTCCATAGAATGGGATGCTCGTCTAGGTGAGCATGCTCACTTGCTGGGCTGCCCAACCCGCTACCTCCACAAATGCTGACGATGTTTTCTGTGGCCTCCACAGATGGGTTGAGTGCCTGTCACGTCTGTGGACAGGATTTAATTTGATTAACCTGGGCCACTAGTCAGGACACCCTCTCCTGCTCAGTGAGGCAAGAGCTTAGGGGCATGGCTGGCTGGAGGGCCAGAGAGAGGTTGTGATTCATTTCTGCCCTGGGCGCCCACCTGGCAGGGGGCCTGCTGAGAGTGCTGTGGGACCAGGGAAAGTGAGAGGCTGCAGGCGCCTGCCTGAGAGCTTAGCCTCAGGAGTAATACTGAGAAGAGGGTGAGAGAGGCAGCTGCTGAGGTCGATATTTATATAAGGACTCTCTGGGTTTGAGGCAGGAAGTGAAACTGAAGCATTTTCCTTCCCCCACACCTCTGCCCAAGGCAGCTCCTGAGGCTCCTGCCTCAGCAGCAGGCCCTGGCCCAGACCCAGGCCCAGGCCCAGCTTCCCTGGGCTGCAGCACCTTGGCTGGGAAGCCAGAACCCAGGTCCCATGAGCCCCAGAGGCTCTCATCTGTCCATATTCTTGGCACAATGGTCCTTTCTCCCTCACCTAGTTTCACCGGAAGAGCACCACACAGTTCTGTGACAATCAAGTGGGGCACCCAGGACAAAACCTGTACAATAAACACATAGTCAATCGCACGTCTCTGCAAACAGTGGCAAACTGTGTGGTGTTGTGCTGAGGCCTACTTGCCTCCTAACCACTGGAGGTTCTTATCTTTTTCCCTTCTGTGTCTCAAGTCAAATATCTGTCTCATTTCTGAATTAGAACCTGCATCATAACACCATGACCATCATACTGCTTCTACTCGGAAAAGCCCTACCGTGGTCCATGAGGCAGAAATAAAAGCCCGAAAGAGAGAAGACATGACAGAATCAAGATGAACCCTAGCGGTATGTTTAGCGCATGCTCTTTCCTCCACAGGAGTCCTTCATGTAGGTAGAGTACACTACTAGCATGATGATGCTTTAAGTAAGGGTAATCTCTCTTCTAACTTTCACACTAAATTTTACTGGGGGATATCCTAGTTAATTTTAACTGTCAAGTTGACAGCCTACAGTCACCCAAGAAAGGAGTCTCAACTGAGGGATTGTCCTGAACAGATTGACCTGTGTGCATATCCATGACATCAGTTGTTAGCTGATGTTTTGTGGGCAGTGTCATTCCCTAGGCAAGAGGTCCAAACTAGTTAAGCACAACCCTGGAGCAAGCCAGAAAGCAGCATTCCTTCACAATTTCTGCTTCCAGTTTCTACTTGAGATCCTGCCCTGGCTTCCATCAGCAGTCTAGCAGGGAGAGCCAAATAAAGCCTTTCCTCCTCATGTTGCTTTGGTCAACATGGTTTCTCACAGCAACAGGAGGGAAACTAGAGCGGTGATTTTCAAATTATTTGAATAATAGAAAAATCAGTACAAATGAGTTCCTATTGTCGCCTTTGGGCTCTTACAAGGTTTAAGTGGCCATGAATCTTAACTGCCTTTCACATTATCCAGCATGGTTAATTAGGGGATCTGTCCTCAACATGTATTTGAAAAGAAGCTTCAGAGTGAAAAAAGGCAAGAAAGGAGAAGTATATTATCAGGTGTTTTAGACAATTCTATCAAGGAACTTTCCAGAAAGACATTGAATGACAGCATATTTTAGTATCACAAATTGACAAAATTGGAAGCGATATCTGAGATATTATATCCCATCCCTTCCACTATCAAATGAAACTGTTGAGCCACAAAGGGAGGTCAACACTTTGCTGGGGTTCATCTAAGAAATTAGTAGCAGATAGGGTTATCCAAATTGCTTGCCTCCAAGGTTGTATGACTTCACTCTCTGCTAAACGCAATGGGCAAACCAAATCCGTGGATAACTAGGACTACAGAGCATTTACTTGAGGATTCTGGAGTAACTAGTGAGCAGAATAGTACAGCTATTGTCCAGAATATAAAGTCTCTAGTATAAATGATCACCCCTCAAGAATAAGAAAATGTGCCACTACCCATGGAATTCTACCCATATAATGAGTTACCTGAAAATTATTAATGAAAATATCACTTCAATGTCTAGAATCTATGATAAATATTGTTATCCTGGAATATAATGTGCAAAATGGCTGGTGCCATTAGCATGCCAGTGTTCTTTAAGAAATCAGAACTAAGCTCTTAGGATGGGATGATTGAAGCTTGCAGAATTCAATGTTAAGAAATACAAGATGCTGCTGGGTGGTGGTGGCACAGGCCTTAATTCTAGCACTTGGGAGGCAGAGGAAGGTGGAACTCTGTGAGTTCAAGGCCAGCCTGGTCTACAGAGCAAGTTCCAGAACAGTCAGAACTACATAGGAAAACTCTGTCTTAAAGAACAAAACAGAGAGAGAGAGAGAGAGAGAGAGAGAGAGAGAGAGAGAGAGAGAGAGAGAGAATTGGCTGGCATGGTGCAGTATTCTTTAACAGTGTTACTGCAGTTTCACCATCAAGGGCACTCCAAGAATCACTCTATGGGATAAGCAGCAAGAGGCCTTCCATCCATCCCCATTTCACACAGGAACCCACACTACAGGGAATGGTATCTTCCTAAAGCTTAGAGCACTCGAACCTCAGCTGGTCTCCAATCTACACTGTGTAATCTTTCCCTTACACAATGAGGATAGACACTTCCAATAACTTGCATCTCTAAAGTTGCTACACATATGGATGGCCCCATAGCATGGAGATCAGCCCCTGTGAGTGACCAGGACTACATTAAGTGCTATACACAATTATAATGTATATTGTAGAATTATGACTAGTACTACCTGTAATGGTAGGGTTTTCTTCTTTTCTTTCTCCTTTTCTTTCTTGCTTCCTCTTTTTCTTTCTTTCTTCACACCAGGAACAGAACAATTCAGCAAACTGTCTGTTACTACAAGCTAGAAATCAACAAGACTTGAATTTTAAGTCAATTGCAGTAAACTCTGCATCCCAGGTCAAATATTTCTGTGATCTCAATGCTGTAGCTGAGAAAGAGAGAGAGAGAAAATAAATGTTAATGGACCAAGAGAGTAGAGCAAATAAATCAAAGATGGAATTTACATTGGGATCACCTGACTTTAAATTTCAGGGACTTAGAAGTCTCAGAAGAAATAGGGGGGGGGGGGGAGTAACACCTGAATGCAGTATGAGTAAATTCAGAACGCTTTCAGACAAAATATACTACAATTTCTGTTTCTAACACAATGGAGTCCTGTAGGTCAAAATTAAGACGTGTTTGATGTGTTTACATGTATTTCATTTCCCTTCCACAAACACACTGAACACTGCCTCCTTATCAGGTCCCGTCAAAGAACTTGGATAGATCATTCTTTTTCAATCTCTTAAGCTTTAAAGTATTGACTTCCTATCTGCATGCATGTCTGCATGTGTGTATGTGTGTGTGTGTGTGTGTGCATGTGGGTTCATTTGGGTGAATGTATATGTGAATGTGTGGGCACACCTGTGTAGGCCAGAGATCAACACAAGTGTCATTTTTCAGGAGCCATGCTGTATAGTTAGCCTTTTGAATTATGGCTACAGCTATTTGTAATGGTCAGATTGGGTTTTTTTTTTCTCCTTTCTTTCTTTGAGTTAGAAAACTGAGGACAGTTTAGCAAATTGCTTGTTATCACCATCTAGAAATTGACAAGACTTTGATTTTAAGTCAGTTCAGCTCAAATTCTGTATCCTTGGTCAAGTGTTTCTGCGGCCTCAATACTATAGCACTGAGTGTTTCTTCTTGTGGAGGGTTGTTTGGTTGGGTGGGGTGGGTTTGGGTTGTTAAGACAGTTGTCCATTTGCTTGTTTTCAGGAATTCTGCTCACGATCTGGGAGATGGCTCAGTGAGTGAAGTATAAAGGCAAGTATAAAGACTTTAGTGTCGTCCTCAGCATCTATGTACCAACCAGTTTTGGTGGTGTTCATCTATAACCCAAACTTTTGAGAAGAGGGTGTCAATAAGTGGATCCTGAGGGTTTAATGGCTAGCCAACACACTAAGCTCCAGGTTCAGTGAGAGAGCTTGTGTCACAAACTAAGATGAGAAACAACTGAAGTTGATAATCTGACATCAGCCTCTGGCCTCCATACCCACCAGCACAGGTGTGCATGCTTGCGTGCATAAACACATACTCGTGTGCACGTGTGCGCGCACGCGCGCACATACACACACCAAAGAGAGAATTAAGTTAGTGAGTGTGAAGCACAGTACAGCTGGTAGGGACAGGGCAGCCACTGAGATCAGCCTGGCAAATCTGAGGTCAGTGGCTGTTCAAGCTGAACACTTATAACAATGCTGGCATTTGTCAGGAAGAATAGCGGAGCTTCATACAAAAACTGCGAGACACCCTTCGCACAGGATAACAGTATGCGGGCTCAGAAAAGAGAAACATGAGGGTCCTATTAAAGGACCTTAAGAAAAATTTAGTGAGCCAGGGAGGTAAGACAGGAACCAAGAACTGATCACATACATGATGGAAGCCTGTTGGTATACATATAGAAACATATTTCTCCAATCAAAAAAGAGCCAGTGGAGTGGGGATTTGACAATGCTTGATAGTATGAAACTGTGCAGTTAATCAGCAAATCTCATAAAAAACAGTCCCCTTTACCACAAAGTTTGCCAGGATTAATTTTAGAGTAAATGAAGGGAAGTAGTACTTTGCATAGTAGGGGCTGAGTTCAATGAGAGGTAGCCACCAGTTGGCAGCGCACATGTGCAGGTGGCTTTAAGAAGTGATGATTTAAATATACATATGGAATTCATTCTATACGTGTTGCTAAAGATCTGAGACCATGAAGACCAGACTACATATAAATCTTGTAAGCTCCAATCCCTTCTCCCACTCAGCTTGCTCACTTCTAACAGAAAACAAACAAACAAACAAACAATCAAACAATTACTTCCACAGCACAGCATTTAAAGTTTGTAACTCTACATGCCAAAAGGCTTTTCTTAGTTTTCAGTAAAACCTACCTGTACAGTTATCCCTCTTCTAGCCATCCGGGCTCTATTTCTGCATTTGAAATTCCAATCAACAAATATGAGGCTTTTTTTTTTTTATATTCTTTCAGATTTTAAATTCTGCACTCAGTCCTATCTGTTAAAGGCAGGATTGTGAACTGAATGCTAATATACTGAGTGATCCCATAAGGAGATCTTAAAAACCATAGGAAGAGAATATTATGTGGCCTTCCTAATTTTGAGGAGGCTAAAGAGATAAACGATGAATTGTGCATCAAGAAACTAATCCAAGATTCCTACTGTAACAGAAGGGCCGAACAGTGTTTATTTCCCTTCTGGTTTGTATCTATTAATCCATATGGTTCTGAGACCAATGGCTACGTCTTCTAACAACCCCTTCAATGTAGCACCCACCACTGGAAAGGCACTGAACTGGTCCCTACATCATTGTCAAGTGGACATTTTCTTGGCCGTAATACATGCTCACTCTCCTTCTTACAAGCCTGTGACAGCAAGTCCCCCCCAGGGAGTGGCAGAGTTAGTGGGTCTGTCTTTGTTTCATCCTAGCTGGTGAGGAAGAGCGTTCACTCAACAGAAAAAACATCTAGAAACTTAGTGAAAGTGATCCATGAGACAGAAACCATTCCATAGACAGGTGTAGGGTCAGTGATCTTGAGCTTAGTCAACAACCTTGTAAATGATGAGATTTGCACAGCAAATATTTTATTAGTTGTAGAAGTCACTTAGAACTGGTGAAATGGAGGGACTATGAGCATTCTGCCAGAGGTCCAGGGCAGCCGTGGACACACTAGATCATCTTGAGCGTCATAAAATCAGGTCTGAGACTGAAGCAAGGCTCCCAGTCCTACGCTGGCACAATGAGATCCCTCGTATGGCTTATATAACCCCTACATGCCATAGCTGTGCTAGACTCTTCAAGGTGTGCTATTCCTCCTGGTCTTATTACTTAACTTGTGGAGAAGAGGCAGGGTTTTTCACTGCAAAAATAGAAGGGCAGGATAGTGTTTATTTCCCTTCTGGTTTGTATCTATTAATCCATATGGTTCTGAGACCCATGGCTACATCTTCTAACAACCCCTTCAGTGTAGTACACACCACTGGAAAGGATTGAGCCAGTCCCACAGATACACTAATTAATTAGTTATTATTATTAGTGTGTGTGAGGGAGAAAGAGGGGAGGAGGGAGAGGGAGAGGGAGAGAGGAAGAACATGGCATATGGGGCATGCATCCCACAGTGTAGCAGTGGAGGATCAAAGGACAACTTTGTGCCATGAGTTTTCTTCTTCAGCCTTTATGTGGTTGTGGGGACCGAATTCAGGTTGCCAGGTTTGCATGGTGAGTACTTTTTCCTGCTAAGTGAACTTTCTGGCCCACAGCTGTCTTGTTGATAACAGAAGTGAACTTTACCAAAGGGGAAAAAAATCAAAACTTCTGATGTCAAGGTTCTAGTCTCCCCATTAGAACATAGATGTTTCTTAGCTCTCTACCTTAAATAGTTAAAATGGAACCCACTTCATCCTTTTAAAAAATTTAAAGTACATTTATGAAATAAGCATCAATTTTTTTGTTTTTTTGTTTTTGTTTTTGTTTTGTTTTCCGAGACAGGGTTTCTCTGTATAGCCCTGGCTGTCCTGAAACTCACTTTGTAGACCAGGCTGGCCTCGAACTCAGAAATTCGCCTGCCTTTGCCTCCCGAGTGCTGGGATTAAAGGCGTGCGTCACCACGCCCAGCTAAGCATCAATTTTTTTTTTAATGCTCATCTTTTTCACAATTTGAAACCTTCAGAAAGAATTAGTGATGATACATTTTCAGCCCACCCCCCCCAAAATAAAAGATTTTAAAGAATTCCACTAAAATGTAAAAACAAAACAAAACAAAAACAAAAACAAAATCAACTTTGCAATGATTACAGATGAGTTTATGGGATATGTGAATGTCTTTCTTATGGAATCACATGCCCCGGAACTCTCTGTGACCTCAGAGGATGGTCATTTGTCCTGCAAATGAAGGATAGAACCTGACCTTCAGGGGATAGGTCAGCCCGTCTCCTGGGAATCCCTGAGGATCTCTTCCCACCTCACCTTCTGGCTAGACTATGTCAAGGTCTATATCTCCCACTCCAGTTTTGCAAAGAGAAATAACAGACTCCCAGTGCTCAGAGCAGGAAATGCAGTTTCCAAGCCGTCCAAATGGTGACTGATTGTAACTGGACCAAGTCTCTGGTCTGTGTTTCTCTGAGTGTGTTCACATAAATGACACGCAGGACCCCTCTCTGACATGGTCTCTTGCCTTCATCACTACTCTCTCTTCTCATACCATGAGCCTCCAACAGCTTGAGTCGAGTGGCCCAGCACTGTGGGGGACTCCCCAGTGCTTCACTGCACAGACAGCTGCAGGGCCACAGCTGCCACCTTACACTGCCTACTGCTCTCATTTACATATGCAGATGAGGTTCATGAATAAGCAAGTCCACTAATGAGGAAAGGACTTCTTTGTGTTGTTCATTTTGGCCCCTACTTTGCCCTCAATCCACAGGGGTGGTAAAATGCCAAGGGGCCTTCTCATCTCCTTCCTCTGAAATCCACCTGAGTTTCCTTTTTCAGTGGGGTGTTCTATTCCACAATCTTGTTAGGCCTTTGAGAGAAAGAGATGGGGATGGGAAGGAAGGGGAAAGAAGGAAAACAAAGAAGAAAAGGAGAGAAAAAAAGAAATAGACAGCACAGGGATAAAATGGATTTTCTGGCTATTCTAATAGTCAGGTGACCCTGGAAAAACTAAGCCCAAATTGCAGTTGCCTGTGCCCTGTTCCAGCCAGGTTTGCCCCCTTAGCCAATTCTCTATTCCCACTGACCCCTGGTTCCTCACAGACCACTTCTTCAGCCTCCTGTGAACGAGGCTTAACTAACTCTGTTTCTAATGTTCTCCCTTCGTATGTCTCTGCTCTCACCATGCCTATTGGGACTTCCTGTGGCTACATCCTCGTGGCCCAAGTTTGATGTATCATGAAGAAACACTGGCTTGTGTACTTGGGCAGGATTTTTGACATGGTGTGGTCTTTTTCCAAATAGGCATGAACTTTGAGATTTGGTCTGGCTCATGTGGAGGACTCTAGGAAGCCCAGAGGCCCAGGAGTGTGCTGGACTCCTTGGTCTCTTGGCTTCTGCTTGGGAAGATGCCCGGTGCAGTATAAGGGTTAAATGGAAGCTTTTGTGATTCATTCTGGTCCCACCCTAAGAAGGTTCTTCCAGCTTCTGTTGACTCCTGTTACCAAGCATAAGACAAACAACTGCCATCTCCCTCATACCTGGTTTCTTGGTTCCGTTTTACATCCCCTTGCCAAGTTTTTTTCCCTTCTGGTCACCATTCTTTGAAAGTGTTTATCCGAATGTCTATTACAATAGATCTCAGCTTCCTTTGGGGTGTATGGCTAATCTAACGGAGGCTTAGATTGTAAAGTACTTGAACTTCTCCCTTCCCTCCCTAGGAAAATCATGAGAAAAACAAAGTGGCCCCTAAGACACCAAGGAATACAGATTTGAACGGGATCCCTTTCCCAACTGCAAGATGATTTCAGTCTCTCCAGGAGGTAAAACAGGAAGAGAAGTAGCTAAGACATCACTCAAATGGCTGCAAATACCCCCTCCCCAAATAGGAGATCAGACCAGACAGCCACATATATACTCAGGTAGGATTAAGGGAGGTACATTAGGAGTGGACTGAAAGTCCGAAGCTGGGCTTGCACTTGCAGGACTAGGAATGGTGCACAGGCACAGAACACAAGTGAAGGTGAACCATGGAAAAGTACGGGGGCAGGAAGAATGAGTAGCTGCACCTGGCTGGCGCGCTGCGCTGCGTGCTCAAACTGGAGCAAGAGGGAGAGGACTGAACAGGAAGGTGGAGATCCCGGTAGGGGTGTATGAAGCCGAGTGGGGAGACCAGTTGGAAGCCTTTTGAGACTTGAGAGGGCGGGGGGCAGTGAACACTGGAGGGAAGGCAGAGAAAGAAAAAACGAGAAAGGTTTCAACAGAGTTGCCTGGTTTCTTCCAACTTCTTGACTCACACTGTTCCCTGCCCACCCGCCTCTTAGAAAGCTTATCTTTTGATCTTCCAGGTGCATGACTTTCTGCCCAATTGCTTGTCTTCAACCCCTCCAAGCAGGTCAACCATGCAGCTCCGGGAGTCTCATTGTCACACTTGGCCTCCGTTGCTCCTGCCACTGTCTACCTTGCCAGTACTCTGCATTAGAGTCCCAGGAGAACAGTAGCTTGAAGTCCCCCAGGTCCTTGCGTGAAGGTTTGCTCATAAGATGCAACCCGAGGACCTGAAGACGGGTTGAGCACAGGATGGCAGTGGGGAAATCACCTTCTTTCCAGGTCTGCTCAGTGGACTTGTCCCAATGTAGCCCATCACATCGACTCTTCGGGGGTTCGAATGGGGACCAGAGGGACATGTCTATCAGACAGGGGAACCAGATCAGGATGAGTAAAGGACCTCGTTTTGGCTAAGGAACCCACTCAGCCACAGTCACCACTAGCCCTGAGAGTCACTGGCTAAGAAAATCGGAACGGAGAAAGTAAAAGTACAGTCTTCAGTGGCAAGGGGACCTTGGACCTCTTGTCCTCTCTGAGCCTCAGTTTTACCTTTGTAAGATGACAATTATGACATATGACTTATTTATTTTCCTGGGCTGTTTTCAAGCTAGGAAAGGATGTGGAGGCAAGATAAAGACAGAAATTACCATGTTCTGTCTCAGCTGACTCTTACCCCTCTCCCAAACAGGCAGGTATGGAAATGAGAGAGAGGGAGAGAGAGGGGCAGAGGGAGAAAGACAGAGGGAGGGAGGGAGGGAGGG
>NC_034601.1:19488539-19527658 GCF_900095145.1 Mus pahari
GAGGGAGAGGGAGAAAGAGAAAGAGAAAGAGAAAGAGAAAGAGAAAGAGAAAGAGAAAGAGAAAGAGAAAGAGAAAGAGAAAGAGAAAGAGAGATAGAGATAGAGAACCTACTATCTGGAGAGTGCAGACTGTGGTGTGCCCTCTTTTCCACAACAGGCTGAGCAGGAGAGACCTCAGTCCATTCTGCTCATGTGACTGGTTCCCACAGGGAACAAATGGTCCATGATCACAGAGTGAGTCAGAGGATAAATCCAAGTTGGGAGGATCCCAGCCTCCCAGCCTCTGTCTTTCCTGTCTTTCACCACCCCTACACCTGTGGCTTTCTAAAAGGAAGGTCACAAGAACAGAGTCCGTGGCCCAGGGACTAGACTCACTTGACTCCTGAGTTACTGCTGACGAATGACTTAGCCTAGGGCTGGATCAGACACCACTTTTAAAAGCCATCATTTGAAATCCTGGATAACCCTCCCTAAGCTGTACAGCACTCATGCTCTGAGAAGACAGTTCAGGGTCCAAATCGGGGGGGGGGGGGGGGGAGGGGCTTCCTACCATACTCCGTTTGTTTTTGTCCTTTGGTGCTAGTTGGCTCCAAGGAGAAGAAATGGTCCTGTGTACTAGCTAGTGACTGTCCTTCATCAAAGGCTTTGTAGGTGTCGATCCTCCAAGACACCCCTTACAGGATCCTACTTATGTCGCCCTCTTCACAACTAAATGATAAGTTAGGATGCTTCTATTCTCAGGAAAAAGGAGGAGGGGAGGAAGAAATCTAAAGTGTTCACTTGGAGAACACGGGTGTCTTGAACTCCTGCCTCTCCAGACAGCTCTAATCGCAGAAGTTCCCATAAACAACTGGTGCTCCCGCCACTCCTCAAGACCGTTACTGTTGAGCCACAGAAGCCTCTCTCCTTCCCAGGAGTCTGTGAGCAGACTCTGCCTCAGCCACGAGCTTGAGTGTTTTAGTCTGTTGGTTAATTCACCATTACACAAGCAGTTCTCAAGGACAACACGTTGTGGGGTTCCAAGAGGCTGGGCCACTCCCTTGCCTTTAAAGCTTTGAAGGTAAGCCAGTAGCAATGGAGCGTATTATCAACTGCAATCAAGGGAGGGCAACTGGGTCTCAAGAGGAAGTTAAGGCTCCTGTCTAGAGTTTAGAACTTATGGAATAGAAAAAGAGAGTATGTGCACACATCAAGAGCACCTAGAACAATAAGTCAGGCCAATGATATAGGCAGAGGGCAAAGCACAAAGGGAAAAGAGACTGGAGCTCAAGCCAGGCCCAGGCCAGCTTCAGTGGGTCTCTCAATACTTCCACAGTCCTCTGGTCCTACTCCATCCCAGACCTAAGTGGCGTAACGTCCCAAAACCTCAGTTTCCCCCACTGTACAACAGAAGCCAAGAATGTGCCCTCTAAGGTGACTAGTGGAAGGCTGGACCAGGAGCATCCTCTAGGCTAGAGATGCTTCATCTCCCCAGGCTAGCAAGGCAATGTAAATCATAGTTATTTATAATGGAGCAAACCTAGGCTCTGAAAAGGCATTGCCTCAGCCGCCAAGCACTCCCTCTGGAATCCTGAAAGCCTGCTGCCTGCTGCAGGGCTGTGCCCAGATCCCAGCTGGAAGCAGGCTTATCTCTTCTCAGCTCCTGGCACTTCCTCTCATCCTGCCAGGATGTTCTTCATACAACCAACACTAAGCTGCCTGCATAATTCCACCTACAGAAGAGAACTCGCTGAGCCCTGCTGCCCTCCCCTCTCAGTGAATGGAGCTAGATCCTGCACACCCAGGTCAAGAGAGGTTCCTTTCCTGCACCATCAGCATCTCACCAGGAAGTCCTGCTCAGGCTAGACCTTCAGGGCTGAAAATGCCTCGGCTTGGGAAAACACCCAGTACCCACCGCATCTCCTAACATGGACCTTCTTTGATGGAGTTGCCCCTTCCCAACCAGGCTTGCCCTAGGCATGTGGGACTCTGACAGCCAGGAGCTAATGGGCAAGGCAGAGCTGGGTGGCAGGGGGCTCTGAAGGAGAAGCAACTGTTCTAATGTAAACAGAGAAAGGCCACATTGATTTTAACTTTTATATCTTCTTCTAAATGCAAATGGAGACTTTTTATATATATATATATATCACTCTGTGGCCCAACCTGGCCTGAAACTCAGTAGATTGCCCAGGCTAACCCCAAACTCTCAGTAATCCTTTCACCACAGCCACTTCAGAGCTGGGGTTAAGGGCATGTACTAGCTTACTTAGCTGTCCAATTTCATTTTTCAATCAGACCTCACTTATACAACTGGTCTCACTCACTGGTGACCCTTAAAAGGACCTGAAAGAGGTTCAAGAGCGGTGTTTTCAAATGAGTACACGGGTGCCTCTGGAATGGATAAGTCTGTGTGCAGACTTTGGTTCAGAGCCCTAGAGGTCTGGGACAAGATCTCTATTTCTAGTAAGTTCCTAGTTAATATGGGTAGGGGCTGACTCAGACACCCAATTTTAAGTAGCAAAAGCCTGAAGCTCTAATTACAGAGTTTGGAAAACTATATGTCTTTACGATAGCGGTGAACCTC
This sequence comes from Mus pahari, assembly GCF_900095145.1. Classification (NCBI taxonomy): domain Eukaryota; kingdom Metazoa; phylum Chordata; class Mammalia; order Rodentia; family Muridae; genus Mus; species Mus pahari. Next base: position 19,491,103 of record NC_034601.1, read on the forward strand.
CCCACCCCTCATCCCTGGAGATGATACACTGTGGCTTCTGGATGGAGCCTCTCCACCAGCTCCACACCAGGTTCTTCAGCTTACCCCTTCCTAACTCCTGCAGGCTCTGGGGATCTATTGTCCAACTGGCAGGCTAGGGAAATTCCTAAGAGTCCTGCCATGAGGAAGAGCTTTAAGGCACAGCTTTTACTCCAGCAGGGGAGTACAAAAAGGTCAGATAAGTTCTTCTAATCCCCATTCGCCACTGGAACACTCACAGAAAGGAAAGGGTGGAGAGAGGGAGGGAGTGTGGGAGAGAGAGACAGAGATAGAGACAGAGACAGAAAGACAATTCCAGCAGACACTCTCTAAGGAGGCTCTTGGAACATTCACCTTTCCTAACCCCAGTTGATGGAAGTCACTTGCCTCTCGAGCACTCTACTCCCCCAAGTCTGCCTGCTTTGGGTCCCAAGATGCTCCCACTGAGGTCAAGAGTATTTTTAGTAATGCCATGTGGCCCATACTTTGCCAGCCGTCCCTGGACATTAATCTTGGATGCCACAAACGCTAGATCTCCTGATCTAGGAGGCCTAGAGAGACAGCGGGGACAGCTGAGTGCCCTGGAAAATGCAGTCCGTGGCCTTTTGAAGGTTTAACCTGGATGCTGTGTGTGATTAAAAACCAATACCTACCCGAGCGTGGTGGCGCACGCCTTTCATCCCAGCACTCGGTAGGTAAAGGCAGGTGGATTTCTGAGTTCGAAGCCAGCCTGGTCTACAAAGTGAGTTCCAGGACAGCCAGGGCTACACAGAGAAACCCTGTCTTGAAAAAAACAAAAAACCAAACAAAAAAATACCTACTATTTGGGACATTTGCAGGTTTTGGGACATTTCGGCATTTACACGGCATTTCCTCTAGGCTTCCTGCAGTTTGTTTTCTCAGGAGGCACTCAAGGATGATAGGAAAGACCATCCTGATTCATATTAGTGGGAGAGATACTGTAGCATGGGTCACTTAGCCGTAGACCTAGTCTCGGCCTTTTCTTTGTAACTCCCTGTAGCCCTATCGTATTTTGGTCTTGAAATGCCCTCCTGTGTTGAAATTTCTACTCCTGATGCATTTGTTATTCCAAGATGGGTTGGGAGATATCAGTGAATCATGAGAGCTATGGCCTCACTGATTAATTAACCCATTGGTTGAGGGGTTGACAGTTTAATGGGCTATTGGGAGGTGATGGAGGTAGGATCTAGTGGAAGGATCATCCAGGTGTACTTTTGGTAGATCTGTCTTGTCTGTAGACCTCCCTCAGGGCCTGTCCCCTCCCCGTCTCCTCTCTTTTTCTTCCTCCCACATCGTTCAAACCTCCCCTTTCCATCTACTGCGAGATGAACAATTTTCTCTACCACATGTTTGCCATCATGATGATCTGTCTTACCACAGCTCAGGGGAAAAGAAAGAAAGGATCAAATGACAGTGGATCCAAACCTCTGAATTTAAATTATTTATTTCTGGTTATTTTGCCACAGTGTCAGGAAGCCAACTTTCACCAACCCCGACCTTTGCCTCTTCTTCTATATTGCTTTTAAAAGCGAAAACAAAACACAGAGACAGCATCTATAGATTGTATTACAAACATGGGGTCTCTTTTCCCAGCCAAAGGACCCTTCCAGTATCTACAAAGCTTAGCATCCCAGAGAGGCTGGGAGAAATCTTGAGAACAAATTAGAAAGTCTGGTAGTGACTGCCCAAAATAATGGCACCGCCTACAATAGCCAAGGAGACTGAGAAAAGGATGGAGCCCAGAGTCCATAGCCAGACTAGCTCTGTCCTACTAGAATAAAGATGCCAGCTCTGCTGCAACTCTCTGGAGCCAATCTGGAAATAGGCCTCGGGAGAACTCAATAACACCCAGACCAAGAAATTCAAGAAACCCAATGAGTTCCACAAGTAGGAGTTAGGGTTCCAGCCCTAGGTTTAAACCCCAGTCCAACCATTCTATGCAATCCCATGGTGTAACTCCTTAGTATCTCTGAATCTCTTGGACCTGAAAATAATAATACCACTAATAACATTAACCTCTTGTGCTGACCTCTCAGGAGAGGGTGGCATGTGACACACTGGGGACACCACATGGAGATCCACAAGCAAATGCCTTGCATACCATATGGCCTGGACTAGCTGAACTTCATCTGTTCTTTGCGAACGTAGCTTTCTGCGTCTGGATCTTAGGGAGGTCAACACCAGAGAAATTCTGAAAGGCTCTGCCTAACATACTCCCTGTAAACAAAACTCCTACAAAAGCTTACTTAATCAGCTGCTGGATTACAAATTCAAAATTTTAAAAATCCCATTTTTTTAAAGTAGAACCCCCCACACCCACACACACACCCAACTCACAGGACCACAGAGGTCACAGGTCTGTTCCCTCCACCCTTACACAGTGACACAGCGATTCCTGACCTGCCCTTGCAATTGACAGGTCCTACTCACGTGACAATCAAATGAGATAAAGAATAAGGAAATGTTTTGTCAGTTATTAAATTCTATCCCAGGACCTAAAAGTTCCATCACTAATGAGGTCTTCAAGGCCATGGCCAGGTGGGTATTCTTCACCTGAGCCAGCACAGGAGTCCCTGAGAGCATCAGGTATGATCACTAGAACAGCTGACAGAGGCCACTGGCTGAGAACAGGATTCTGGGAGTGCAGGATACAGGACAGATAACCCTAGGAAAGACTAGGGTTCAGGACATGTCAGGTGGATGGCGGCTGTTTGCACACCACAGTCAAACACAGGCAGGAACCTCCAGCCCAGAGAAGCTAATAGGCTTGGTAGAGCTCTTTCTAGGACTCAGTTCTCCAAGGTTTCCCTCAGCAGCTGGAATTGGGGAGTGGACCCCAAATAGTGAGACCATAACACGTCTTGTTATTATGATACCCTGACCCTCATAACTCTCAAACTGATAGGGCAACCTCTGATGCTCTGAGAGGAACTCCAGCTTCAGGGCGTCGAGACATGGCACCTGTCGCACAGCCCACTGAACTCATTCAGTTCTGCATCTGTGTCTGCTACCTGCTTCCTCCTGCCTCTCCTTTCCATGCCTCCTTCTACTCCTTCTACTCTGGTGGTCTCAGTCTCTCTACATTTACTACACGATCCTGCTGAGACCCCGCAGTTCTTAAAGAATCCAGTGCCAGATCTCCCACAGAGGTGACTTAAGGTATCAGACTTCACTGAAGGGCATGTGGCATGTGACGTCAGAACACAGGCTCAAGCCAGGGAACTGTACTGGGGTAGGTGGTATTCAGACTCTGGAACTCCCAGCTGTAGGGTGTACTTTGCTACCTAGTCAGTTACTTAACCTCTCTGAGCTGTCTTTTCCACCTCTAGGTTATAGTGTATGTATAATATATATATATATATATATATATATATATATATATATATATATATATATATATAGTATGTATGTATAGTCTTCTAGAAGACTATGTTAAGACTTGTTTCGGCTCTGAAACAAAGCCATGCAAGTACTCAGCCAAAGGTCACAGCTATTGCAGGTAATGTGAAGCTGAGGAGAGAGACACACAGCTAATCTAAGGTCATTCACCTTGTTGGAAGACTAAAGGCTACAAACTAGATGTTCTAACAACAGGCCCACATTCTTCCCTGTCTATAGCCTTCCTGGCCACAGTGTTAATCTAGCCTTTATCCCATTGAATGTTTCATCAAGCCAGGATTTTGAAACTGTATCCTTATTACAGAACCCTTCTCATTGGGGACCACTAGAGAGGTCCCCTGCTTCTTCACCTCATGTAACCCCATTTCTGCTATCAGATGATCTTGCCTCAGGCTCCTGGCTGAAACAACCAAAGACTCCTGCCTTCTCCTATAGCCCTGCTCCAACGTCTGCCTCCCTCCAGTTCTTCTCTTTCTGAACCGCTGTCCATGTCATTGGCCACGGCCTCATCTTGCTCTGCTCTGCTTAGATGAGGCCTATGTGCCCACTTGATCAGCTTGAGTTTTTTCAAACTGGTGTGAGTCTGGGGTCCAATGGGTCTGCAGACCAAGCTGATTCTCTGATTCCTGGTTGGGGTGGCAGGGAGCCAATGCTAGAAATGCTGGGGTTAACAGAGGCACGATATTTGTGATGCAACCACCTTGTGTTTAACAGCCAGCTGAAGACAAACAGCCTGTTCCTAACTTTGTGCTAATTCCCATGAACTGCACAGAGTCCAAGATTCCAGAACCCGCCTCATGTTAGAAAGGAGTTATCAGACCTTCTTTAGGTTGGCGGTCTTAGAGTAACGATCAGAAGACGGGGTGTCGGGGGAAGAGTTCCGAAATTTGGACTCTATATTCAAGCTGCCTGGGCGTGGCTCTAACACTGATGGTGAGACATTGGCCACATTATTTCACATCCCTCTGCCTCAGTTTCCTAATTTGTAAAAAGATGTGGGGATCATGTATAAGAACTGAATACATTATTCGTCTGGGAGTCCCATCAGACACCCTGGACTCAACAGATTGTTGGGCATGCGCAGTCTTTTGCCCTGCTCTGTCTCTCTGATGTACCTTCTGTTTGATCTCCTGGGGGCGGATGGTGACTCAGAACATCCTCTCCTCAGTCCCACCCAGGTAGTCTTCTTCAGACTTCAGTTCCAATAAAAGAACTCAGTGATTCATTTGCTGCAGCCTTTCTGAGCTTTTGGGCCTGGGGAACCAAGAATGGCCGAGGAAAGGTACAGTCCACAGGAGTCCAAAGCACAGGAGGGTACCGGTACCGTCTGACAATGGCGGAGGGGGGTGAAGAGAAGTGTCTCCTGCTGCAAGACTGGCTGACAGGAAGCTCTCAGGACACCTGTGCAGTTGCACCAGAGTCGGTTGTGTCTTTGGTGCTCAGAGCAAGGGGGAGAGGCAGCTGTTAAGCCCTGGGCGGCTACATTCCCTACCTCAAGTCCCTATCACCGGTCAATATTCCAGACTCTGAGCCCACACTCACCTAACTCCACAGGTCAGCTTCCCGTCCTTTTCCAAAGTTCTCAAGCCCCACTGGCTTTAACTCCCCAAGTCCCTTCATTCAACCCAAATTATAGGGTTATTCTTTCCTCCCCGTGAAGTATATCTCATCTGTATTCCTCCCTCAAAATCCAGCTCTGACCCTTTCCTTTCTGGTGGTTCGGAGAAAGTTACTTAACCTCCTCGGGCCTCCCTTTCTTCGTTTACAAAATGGAGTTCTTTCAGAGGACGAAGAGGAAGCGAGACTCAGAGGGTACAGTATCTTCAACGCGTGATGCTCCCAAGTCTGCCCCCCCAGGATTGAGGTTCCATGTGTGGAACACTGTGCCTTGCTTTTATGTGGCAGCCTGGGAACCAAACTTGGAGCCTTGTGATTATATAGTAGGCAGTTCACCAGCAGAGTCATCTCCCTAGCTCTGTGTTTCTTTTGAAGGCTCGTTTTTGTTTCCTTGTTTGTTTGCTTTGCTATCTTATGTCTTGTGGCCATTGCAATATTCAGCAGGAAATTTCGGTGACTTACTCACTTATCCTGATTTCCTCCTTGTGTAAGGACTGTAGCGGGCCCGATTTCTGGATCCTTTACCTAATCTAAGGACTTGGACACTCCAACAAACTTTACATTATTTAGAGGTTTCTCTGGACGCTGTAATGAAAGCTTAGAGCAGGGGTTCTCAGCCTTCCCAATGCTTTGAACCTTTAATGCAGTTTCTCATGGCGTGGTAACCCCCAACCATAAAATTATGCTTGTTTCTACTTCATAACTATGAGTTTGCTAGTGTTATGAATCACAGCGTAAATGTCTAATGTTCGACCCCTGTGGAGTCTCGACCCACAGGTTGAGGAACACTGGCTTAGAGGAATTTAGTAGCAACATTGACTTCTATGGAGGAGTTGGAGGAGGGGAGGTCCCTCTTCAGAGATGGCATAGATAGAGCAACTTGCTATGGAGCATCTCTGCCTCCTTGGATACCCAAGGGACCAAGTAGTCAAGTTAATGAACTTGACCCTCATGTACCAACACATAAAAGCCAGAGCTAGTATTCTTTTTGACCAGGAAGTTTAAGGGTAAGCAAGTTCAAGAGAGAAAGTACATTTATCACTGAGAGTCTGCTTGGAGATGGGGGAAGAGCATGTCAGATATTTTACTTTCTAAGAACGGATGGAAATGATCAGTGTTTGTAATCCCAGGCTGAAGGAAATTCTCCTTCAAGTCAACCGAACTCCACAGCATGGGAGGCATAAACTCGGGTGAGTTCTAGATTTCTTATTCATCTGACCTACACACAGTTGTCACTGCCCAAGACAAACGTATTTGAAATTTCCTAGGTTGCTATAATCGCCAGAGCTTAGAGTCCAGTCATAGAATTCTGTTGCTCGAGGGTCTGGGTTCCAGTCTGAAAAGACAGACTCTAAAAGGTGTCTGGATCTGAAAGAAAGCCCATGCATCATCTAGCCTGCTTCAACACTAGCCCAGAAAGGAAGGGTCACCCCAGCAAACAGTGACAGAACCAGGCCTGGAATGCAGCTCTTTGGCTCTGAGTCAATGCACTTTCCACTCCCCCCAAATGCCCCCGATGGCTGTCAATCCAAGGACATAACCCTTGGAGAAAAGAGATTGCGAAATGCTTCCACTTGAAGCCCAAGGCTGGCTGCAGGCCCAGATGCTTCACTATCAGCCCTCCCAACCTAGTCTGAACTCAGTTCCCAACCTGCTGGGATTGGATTAACCCTTCTCCTCTGTAAGAGCAAGCCCTGCCTTCCCATCATCCTTAGAACACTTCTCACTCACACTTGCCCACAGTACCACTGAGCCAGGGCCTTTGCAGCCTGACTGGTCATTGTCTTTCATAACTGCTTACCAACTCTGAAAAACTCTAGCCCAGATGTTTGTTGACATTCCAAACTGAAGAGCCAGGTTTTGAGTTTCTCCTATTCCCTTGAAGAAATTACTAGAGATCTTTAAGGATTTGGGTTCTTTGACTCTAGATCATCAGTTCTGTGTGCCTCCGACTGGTGATTGCTCCCACTTGAAGGCATGTGACACTGGACAGTACTGGGAAGGAAATGGGAAGATGATCCTTGAGAAGAGATTTGGCCCCCACCAATCTTCCCTCCACCCATTCCTAGGGCTCCTACAGCTTTCCTCTCGCCCACCTGGCTATTTCATTATCTCTTGGGTTTGTTCCTTAGCTTTACAGTTTACAAAGCTTTAACATTTCTCATTGAAAGTGATATCCAGCACTTTACTGGGGGATAGATAGGACAGATTTGCAGAGTAGAGAAGAGGCAATTATATGTACTTATATTTATTTCTGGATTTTTATCAACAAAGGTTACACAGTTAGAAAGCAGTATAACAGGGGATTGGCATCAGGTAAAGGCACTTGTCACCATGAAAGAACAGACACCTACAAGCTGTTCACTGTCCTGTACCAGCACAGGAAGGCACATGTACATACATACACACACACACACACACACACACACACACACACACACACTTCATTAGTTAATTTAAAACTTTTAAAGACAGCAGTATAGTCCAACTGACTCCATGCTCAGAGTCCCTGTGATCTTTTTTTATTATCCATCTTGCATGTCTAATTAAATAGAAAGCTTTCTACAATACTATTGTTCTCAGACGACTTGTCCATTCACAGACGCTCCGCAACTACGAAACACCCAACAGTTAAAACTGCAGCCACATTCATTTGGAGTCTCTTTGCATTCATTTACAGTGGTGGCTTTGAAATGTCCTCCCGACATTATTTCTACAACTTAAGCCTTTAGGGGTTGCTTGAACCTCACAACATGCACTTTAAGCCTCTGGAGTATTGCCCTGGGCTTCCCTACACCTCAATACATCTCTCAAAATACTTTCTCCTGAAAAAAAAAAAAATTTCTGGATTCCTCCCGGGCTCACAGTGACTCTTCCTCCTGACATTCCAATGCTTGAATCTGCCACACCACTCACTCTCTGGGCCTTCACTGCAAAGGAACACCAGGCAGGCATGCAAACTGCCTCCACAGGCTGGCCTTTTAGCTTTCATCAACTGGACACCAAGTAGAGTCCCCCGGAAAGAGGGACTCTCACTTGAGATTTACTTCGATCAGACTGACCCGTGGGCATACCCATGAGACATGTTCTTGATTAATGATGGCTATGAGGTGGCCGAGCACACTGTGGGAGGTGCCATGCTGGGATAAATGGTCCTGAGTTGTGTAAAAAAGCAGGTTTTAAATCACACTAAATCCTAGCACTGAGAAGGGGAAGTGGATGCAAAGCCCCTATCCTAAGAAGCTCTTTGGGATTGACAGCTTCCCAGAAAGAGAAAATCCCTTTTCTCCAATGGAGTGTCACTGGGTCTACCAACCACAGCCCAGTGCAGGCCCCATGCCCAGGAATAGTGTACTAACACTAAACAAACTGCTTGTTTGTGGGTTGGTTTCTTGGTATCTTTTAGTGGCTTTGTTTGTTTTGATCTTTGGGAAATTTGAGGGTTTTGGTGGTGGTGGTGGTGGTGGTTTTTTTCTTTAAAGAGAGAAAGAACATAAAGTTAGGTAAATAGGTTGGGAAGATCTAGGAAGAGATGGAGAATGAGGAAAATATTGACCAAAACATATAAAAATTTACGTTAAAAATTAATTTTTTACAAAAATAAGTGGGGACTCCAACTTTTGGTCATGAAGGAATTCTTATTATTGCTATTATCATTATTACATTCAGCTTTCTAATAAATGAGTTATTTAGGGATATTAAGATATAAGGAAGAAGCAAAGAAAGGAAAACAGACTGAACAAAGCTATGGGCACCATATAGGCACCAATAGGCAATGTTCCTCCGTGGCTTCTGCTTCAGCTCCTGCCCCCAGGGTCCTGCCTTGAGTTCCTGCCCTGACTTCTCAGGGTGATGGTTGTAATGGGAGAGTACAATGCCAAGTGAGTCCTTTCCCTTCCAGAGTTGCTTTGGATCGAGGTATTCATCATAGGAACAGAAAGCAAAATGCTCTCTTCCACCTCCACCCTAGGCTGGGTTTTGTGAGCCAGGAATGGGTTGATTCTGTGCATCTCGTGGTGATGATGGACTACAATATCAACTCAAGATCAGACTTAAGTAAGGCTTTTCATGAACCAAGAAAAACAGGGAAAAAAACTAATGGAACGACTCTTTTTCAGCAAGGAGGAGAGGAGGACATGGCAGAGGACCAGGCTTTTGGGTTAAGAAGAAAGGATCACACTATTTCTGGTTCTGAAGGATTTTATAAAACCCTCCCTGCACCTGGGTACATACTTGTGATCTTGGGTGATTTCTTCATGGAGCCTCAGTTTCTTTAACTGGAAGCTGGTGATTAGCCTTGTCCATTCCATCCCTAAGGATCATACAGGTGAAAGTGCTTTATAAGTACCACTGTAAGGTGGGCAATGGGTGGGCAATGGGCTTCCCCAGCCCGGGCGCCTGCTGTAGCACCTGCCTCACATCCTCCTCCAGTGCATGCCTTCTGGATCCGGAGCAAACACTGCCTTTTAACCTGTGCTTCTGATGTATGGCTTTCTGATGCTGGAAATGCCGATGATGGTTGGTCTATTATTAGGTTTGGTTAAATTGGCATAGGAAGGCTAAAACCAGCCAGCAGAGCCAGCACCAATCTTTTAGTTTCCCATTACTGGAGCCAGCCTCAAAAGACAATTTCTAATGGTTTTATAAATACAGTGTGTGTGTGTGTTCGTTTCGTCATGACACATTAAAGGACTTCTCATTCCAAGACTGGCTAATCCGTCGTCTTTCCTGAGATAGCTCAGTCCTGGTCCCTAACCTAGGAACATTTGCTCCAAACTGGAACTTGAGCAGTGAAATTCAACCAAGTTGGGTGGACTCCTTAGTGCCTCCCTGCTGGCCTGTCTGAACCTTGATGTCCTGTCCTGGAACAAATGTCCACGATTCCAAATGGGGTGAACCTTCAGGAAGGAGGTGGAGAGGGAGGAGTTTGGGGCTTAGGAACAGCTAGCTTCTTGCTCTGGGGTCCATCTCCGCCTCTGAGATAGTCAGAAGAACGTGGGCCACCCACATTAGCTCTATGTGTTTATTCATCCTTTGAAGTGACTAATTAAATTCCACATGCTTAAGACATATAGCATGATGTTTTGATATCAGTACACATTATGGAATGACTAAATCAAACTAATTAATGTATGAATCACCTTATCATTTTTATAATGCTGAAAAGAAATTCTTTGTAAGTTTTTAAGAAGACAATATATTATTATCCTTTATTACCTCTGCTCACCATGTGCAATAATATTCTCCACTTTCTCTGTGTAACTAAAATTCTGAATTCTTTTTACCAGTCTCCCCAGTCCATTCCATAACCTCTAGAATGACCATTCTCTTTGCTTCTATGGTTCAGTTTGTTTGTTTGTTTGTTTGAGCCTGTAAATGCCATATTATTCCTTTGGGGTTCAGGGCTCCCATACTGGACAGGCTGCAGAGGGCCATGCAGCCCTAACACTTTTACACGCTCTCTTCATTTACCACCCCCACCAACTCTAAATCAGCCAAGATATTTTAAACCTTGTTTTGATCTTCTTTGCATATCAGTTACACTATTTCTGAGGGTGTTTATTTTTATTTTTTTTTTTCCGGTGGTGAGCACACTGCTTTGAGCCCTCTCTGTAGCACGTTTCCACTTCCTCTCACTTTCCCGCATGCCTCTGTGACCTCCAGGCGTGTGGCTCAGAGCAGGCTAGATGATTTTCATAGGGCTGGGAGCTTTGCTGTAGCCCGGAGACATAGGTTCTTCCGCCTCTGGTGTCCCTTCGCTCCTGACATCCGCAGAGATGAGATGAAATTTCAGTTGTTTCCTTCGCCCTATCTCCTGAGGAATCAGCTATCCTCCCGAGTCGGAGAGAGGGGAAAGGCAGTGGAGACCAGGGACCTACTCCTAGCTCTGATAGTAACTTGGAGAAAAATCCTCATCCTGTTTAGGTTGGACTTAAAATTCCCGAAGCTCCTATGTTTCTTTGTTTCCAGCATACTTACCAGCATAAGAACTTGGCTGCATCAATAGCAAAGTAACTATGAACCAAGGGATTAGAACCAATGTGTTAGAGATATTGGAGAATTGAGCAAGCATTAAGAGGTGGTCGTTGAGGTTTGTTGTTTTTTTTTTAAACTGAGTTATCCCTTTCTGAGAGTGTCCTGTGTTCTATGACTTGTGGGACATGCATATTAAGCCCTCTGAGTGAGTTGTACTGTGACTGAGCCATGCACTCCCATATTCTTCATACAACGGCTTACTCAATTAGTCAGCTAGCAATATTATTTGTCCAGTACTCAGGCTTATTCTCACTGGTTACAAACCTACCTACTGATTCGGACTGTGTTGGGCATTTATTTCGAAAGCCCTAGATTTAATGGTCACAATTCCTTAAACTATCCAGGAAAACAACTGCATCCTGGCCTGTTAGAAACTAAGTTTCAGAGTGGAAAAACACGTAAGAGGTGGCTGCTGAAGCCAGATCTTGAGATTCAGATAGAAACCTCCATTTGCCCTCTGTGCAGTTTGGGACATGTTGAAGTCTTTGAAATGGAAACAAAGCTGTTCGACCTGCATACCACTGCATGAGATAACTCCCCTCATCAGCGCTAAGTGCTCCATGCAGCTAGCTCGGCTATTACTGTGCTAGACAGGAAATTAAAGGTCATTTTGTCCTGTCCTCTCACTTGAAAGAAGAGGAAACTTTGACTATGGTTGTGCCACCCAGATGGTTCATAGCTGCGCTGACTAGAACTTTGATTTTGATTTTGAGGCAATGTCTCTGTCTGAAGCCCAGGTTTGCCACAAACTTACAAGTCTCCTGCCTCACTGTCTCTAGCACTTTTTTTTTTTTCTTAATAAAAAGCAATGGGTTCCTGAGTTTTCAGGATGGACTTCCCTTCCCAGAACGTATTTAGGAGATGTGGATGCCCCTATGTGTTTAAAGTTAGTATAGTGTTTGCCTGCCTTAGAGTAGTGGCTTGAAAAGATGAGGGCTCCATTTGCCTTGTGTTTTAAGTGCAGATTTAGGGCCCAGCTTCCTTGGCTTGAGAAGACGTGGGATGAGTAAAGCTCTGAGAAAGTACGCCAGCATCCAGTCTTCCTTTTGCTGTGGAACAGGCTGGTCTACTTTCCCAGAACTGAAGAAAGGGGGGGGGGTGGAGAGACAGAGACCAACCACTCCCCCCAAACAACAATCCCATTGCTTTCAACACCAATTCCTCAGTTAGATATTGCCCCAAGAAGCTTTAGCTGTCAAGCTGACATTGACCTGATCACTGGGAAGAGGGAGCCTCAGTTGAGGGATTTCCCACATTGGAGTGGACTGTGGGCATTTCCTTGATTGCTAACTGATAAAGGAGGCCCTGTGGGCTACATCATGCCTAGGCAGGTGGGACTGGGCTGTATAAGAAGGGAGCTGAACATGAGCTTGAGAGCAAGGCAGTGAGCAGCCTCTCTCCACTGTGTCTTCCACTTCTTGCTTTCAGGTCACTGCCCTGAGCTCCTGCTGAAATCAACTTTTTTCCTCCTCAGGTTGCTTTTGGCCATGATGTTTATCACAGCAACAGAAAGCAAACAAAACACAAGTGTGAGTCATCCGACCCTGCCTTCTTTCTTTTTCCCCTCTAGCCACAAAGAAGTCAGGCAACTCATAGAAAACACGATAATGGACAAAGAAAAGCGTATAAAAATGAGTACCAACCCAATATCATAAAAATAGACTGTAATATCTCTAGCTCCATGCTCTCAGTGTGATAGCCACTGTATTTATCTATGTTATTAAATAAGATTTAAGTTTTAAAGTTTGGACTCACTGGACATACTTTAAGGCTTACTGGCCACATGCAGTTAATGTCTTCTTACTGGACAATCATTGCAAAAAAAAAAATAATGCCACAATTGTAGGAATTTCTATTCGGCAGTGTTGTCTATGCAGATAACACATTTGCAAGAACTTAACAAAAACATTGACTCTGGGTGTCATGTTATCCGACCCCAAGAAAGAAAAATTAAAGTAAGTGTGGCATTACCAATTCATCAAAGAAAACGAACCTTTTCAGGTACTTAGATCTAAAAAGAATCCCATGGGGTACATCATGCAAATACATACCGACAGAGCAATTAATGACAAGAGCCTTAGAGACAAAGTAATGACGAATTTTAAACTTAGTTTTTGTCAAAGTTGAAGGTATTAGTTACTAAAACTTAACTCGTTGGAACTAAGACTTCAGTGATACAGTTAGAATTTACAGGAAGATCTTAGTGACTTGGCCGAAGTGGATTTGCATGTATAATGAGGCCTGAGGGGCAAGATGAAACAGGAATGCTGGTCTGGAAGGCAAGCCTCCAAACACAAGGAAGATATATATATACACAGAGGTTCAGATACTGAAAAGCATTAGGAAGTGTGATAGGGAGAACGTTCCGTAAATATGAAGTAGAGAGAGAGATGAAGACAAGTAGGGTGTTGGAGCCAGGTCAGAAAGGGCTGCGTGGTTCACGGTGACCAGTTCAGCAGGAATAGGACTATCTTACAGCTCCAGAAAAGTCATTCGGGGAGCTGAGACCACAAATCATCCGATAGCGTGATACAAATCCTTGCACTGTAACCTTAGGAAGCTGCGGCACAAGTATTCTGAGTTCTCAGCCAGGATTATGGATAAAACTCTAGGCCATAGAGTGAACCCCTGTCTCAAAACGTAAGAGGGGAGTGTGGGGATTAAGATGAGTGGAGAAAAACCAGTCACTGGTCTATGAAAATCTCGCTTATGAGGTAGTCAAAAACAGGCAGGAAAAATACGAAGATGGATAGAAATAAGCTAGTGACCAGTATGCTGGATGCCTGCATGTAGAAGACTATAAATAGATTGATATCTATCATCCTGCACAAAATTCAAGTCTAAATGGATCAAAGACTTCAACATAAACCTCAATCAGATATGCTGAATCTGATACATGAGAAAGTGGGCAATAACCTTGAACGCATTGGCACAGGAGGCAACTTTCTGAACAGAACACCAATAGTACAAGTGCTACATCAACAGTTGATAAATGGGACCTCATGGAACTGAGAAGCTTCTGGAAAGCGACAGATACCATCAATAGGACAAAACAGCAAACTACAGAATGAAAACATTTTTCACCAACTCCACAACCAACAAAGGGCTAATATCCAAAATACATAAAGAACTCAAGAAACTAGGCATCAACAAACTAAATAATCCAATTTAAAAATTGAGTATTGATCTAAAAAGAATTCTCAACAACAACAACAACAAAATTCAAATAGCTGAGAAACGCTTAGAGAAATGTTCAACATCCTTAGCCATTGAGGAAATGCAAATCAACAACTTTGAGATTCCGTCTTACACCTGTCAAAATGGCTAAGATCAGAACACAAGTGACAGCTCATGCTGGTGAGGATGTGGAGCGAGGGGAACACTTCTCCGTTGCTGGTGGGAGTGCAAACACGCTAGCCAGTTTGGAAATTAATATGTTAGTTTCCCAATCAGAAAATTGGGAATGAATATATTTCAGGACCCAGCCATACCTCTCCTGGGTAAATACCCAAAGCATGCTCCATCCTGCCACAAGGTTACTTGCTCAACTATGTTCATAGCAGCTTTATTCATAATAGCCAGAAACTGGAAGCAACCTGGATGTCCCTTAACTAAAGAATGGATTTTTTTTTAAAAAGTAATACATTTACACAATGGAGTATTATTCAGATGTTTAAAAGAAATGGCATCATGAAATTTGCAGGCAAATGCATACAAGTAGAAAAAAAAAAAACAAACAAAACAAAAAAAAACATCCCAAGTAACCCAGACCCAACAGGACAAACATGGTATGTACTCACTTACACACAGATATTAGCTGTAAAGGGTAATCATGGTATAATCCACAGACCTAGAGAGGCTTATCCACAGACATGCTATAATCCACAGACAGGAAGGGTTGCAAGGATCTTCCTGGGAAGGGGAAATAGAATAGATTTCTTGAACGGACTGGGGGCTGCTGTGTTAAGACTAGGAGGGATTAAGTACAGGGGATAAAAGGAGAGAAGACTGGGAGTGACTGGAATTGAGGGCCATTTCAGGGACCGGCGAGAAATCTAGTGCAATGGAAACTCTGTGGAGTCTACAGTGGTGACAGGATTGAAGACCCCCAGGAATGGGGGACATAGAGCCTGAACCAACTATCACCTGTAACTAGACAGAGACTCAAGTGGACCCAGCCACCAAACCTCCAACCTACAGTTTTTTTCATGCCTACAGGATGTGCTGGGACCAGAACCTCGCATAATCATCATCAGAGAGAATTCATCCAGCAACTGATGGGAGCAGATGCAGACCCCCCACAGCCAAATCTTGGGTGGAGTTCGAGGAATCTTGTGGAGGAGGGGTAGGAAGAATTGGAAGAGCCTGAGGGATCAAGGACACCACAAGAGCACAGCCCTCAGAATCAACTGACTGGGACTCAAGTGGGCTCACGGAGATCAGGGAGCCTGTAGGGGTCTGACCTAGGTTCTATAAATATACATTATGGTTGTATGGTTTGGTGTTCTTGTATGATTCCTAAAAAGTGGGAGCAGAGACTGTCTTTGGGACCCTTTTTCTCCTACTGGGTTGCCTTGTCCAGAGTTGGTGTGAGAGCGTGTGCTTGCTCTTTTTGTAGCTCATTATGCCATATTTGGTCGATGTCCCTAGAGGGCTGCTCTTTTTTGAGGGGCAATGAAGGTGGAACAATTGACCCAGGGAAAGGGGGAGGTGAGGGGGAGAGATTGGGGGAGGAGGGAATGTAATACATGCAGTTGAGGTGTAATGTGTGGGAGAAAAATAAGTAAAAAGGGAAAAATAGTCACAGGCATTTCAGATGTAAAGGCAGCATAACGTGAATGATTAATTTAAATGAAATTTGAAAAGGTAACGAAAATTGGGATAACTGTTATCTGCCCTGTTCCCTGTCAGGCTAATATCACTTCCTGGGATGAGCAAAACTGGAAAATGAGGATTTTGGAGTGGGGAGGAATTAGCCTGTGGCACAGTGTGGGTCCTGGTGTGTGTGGAATGCTCTCAGCTTGGGGCTCAAGGGAGATTCAGAGAAAGATAGAGGTTTGGAATGGCTTGGGTATAGATGGTATTTTAAAGCCATGACATTCAGAGACCACCCAGGAAGAAAGCACACAGAAAATAGTCTCAGAGCACTTTGGAATGTGATGCAGATGACAGAGAAGCAAGGTGTGCTATTGATGTCTCAGGATCCCGGAAGCTTAGAGGAGAGAGTGTTTAAAGAGGCTTGAAGGTGCAACACTGTCATGCTGTGCTCAGGAGTCCAGTTAGCTGAGTATGTTTTGGCTTTGGGAGTATGTAGGTCACTGGTGAGCTTGATAAAGGCTGCTTAGGTGGTGTGATGGGTCAGAAGAAAATTAGAGCAGAGTTGAGGCCAGAATGGGAGGTACACACGAGAAATGTAGAGTGTGTGTGTGTGTGTGTGTGTGTGTGTGTGTGTGTGTGACAGCATCAAAGAAACAGAATGGAGGCACATACAGGTCAAGGGAGAGTTACCATTTATTTTTTAACAGTTAGTACGGTGTGTATATTTTAGAACAAGAGAAATCTATGTAGTAAAGAACAAGAGAAATGCAAAGACGGAGACAAGATCCAAAACAAAGAAACAAGAGCCACTTTGATTAGATGGAGCAGCAGAGCTGGGAAGGCCTAGGGAACTGTTGCTAGACAAAATACTTCTTCCCTGAGAGAAAGAAGGGACCATCATGATCCATGAGAAATGGGAGGGCAGAATGAGTGAGGAATCAGTGGGAGGCCAAGATGTGGGAAAGCTGGTCCGGAAACAGAAAAGAGAATCTTCTGGAAGCTCACCAGGTGAGCCCACAGAAGTTCCCGAGCAGATCGCGTATTTAAAGGAAGCCCATCAGTATAGTCTCTGGTGTTTTTTGACAACAGCCTGCTGCTGAGGCACAAGCGGAGTCTGAGGAAGAGACAAGGCATTTCACCAGATGGGGTTTTGCCAGACACAGTAAAGGGGAACCCTGTGGGGAAATGAGATTGTTGGAGAGAGAGGTTATGGTGCAGAGGAGGGTTGGATTAGGGAATAGACCCAGCAATCATCAATGGGCAACTCTTGTAGTCTCATTCTCTTCCAGGAGCCATCGTTACGCTCCAGTGTCTTTTCCCCCCTAAGGAAGCTCATCACTCGTTTCCCCTGGACCCTGCCAGATTCAGAAATCCCCATCAGGCTTGTGTATTGCAGCCAAGTCTCATGCATCCCTTAGAGCTGGCGGGCAGGAAAGAACCTCGGACATGCTGAGAGGAGCCCTGGGCTGGGGTCACTCTCTGTGGCATTTAGCAGATGGATGGGTTCTTTCCCTCCCTGGACCGGTTCCCTCTTGTGGTAAGCACCCAGCCCAAACTGTAGTTTGCCACACAGATCTGATGAGATGGCAAATGTCAAACCTCTTACAGGGAGGAACTAGGAGACAGGGAAAGTTACCAGATGGGCCTGACACTCACTAGAAGGAGGTGCCGAGCGCGAATCTAAGGCTTTTACTGGTGTGAGGTTTTGATTTCAAATGTCAGCGAATATAGGTCACCACGGCCCATAAGCAACCTGCCTTAAAAGTAGAAACTGATGAAATTCTCACAAGGAAAAGCAGAGCATTTCAACATCGGCCATGGGAAGCTGCGAGCTCTTTGTGCAATGACCAGTCAGCCCACAGCCAGCACAGGATATTGCTGCAGGCGGCCATTCGATGCCCTACACACAGTGAGGGGACAATCTGTAATCACTCCCCAATCCTCTCAGTGCCTTGCTTTTTCCAATTTCCAACCCTCAATCACCATCTCTGCAAAGTGGGGGAGAATCCCACTTCCTACTCAACCCCATCAGGAAGATGAGATTAGTTGTGTGTGTGTGTGTGTGTGTGTGTGTGTGTGTGTGTGTTTTCAAGAGACAAAAATAATAACTGAAAATTACTTTTGATTGCTCTGAAAAGTGGCTAGTTACAAAAGTGAAGTGTCACTCACTATTATTAAGTGTGAGGCAATCCTTCCCACCCCCACCTTGTCCCGGGGCTACAGTGTGAAGCTGTGTGTGTGTGACAGGCTATTTTTAAATTCCCATCTCTGGAAACATATGGTCCTGCGCCATGCCAAAGAGAGAAAAATGACCTGCTTAGGTCTGTTGGCTTGTTTGGTTTGGTGGAGCATTGTCTGTGTTCCTGAGAAAGATGTCTTCTGTTCTGAACACTGAAGGTGAGTGTTAGAGCTCCTCTACACTGTCTGAAAGAGACTATAGTCACATGGTTTGCTTAGGCATCCAAGAGTTCTAACCTGGCAAGGATGTATGTACACAAATTTTCTCAAGGTTCCTCTGTGTTGATTAAGATGTTTCCAAGTTAGTGGGGTGATGCAGTAACCCATAGTTTTTCTGTAGTGTTCTGACAGTTTTGGTCATTCCATGGCAATTTTTTAACTGTAATTTTTTTAAATACTAGACCATCTATTTCTTGAAATACAGGAGGTTCCTGTGCTTTGGGATTTCTTATAAAAAACAGTATTTCTTTTGTTTTCTGTTTCATTAATAGCAACTGCTATGGAGTCCATTGGTTTTCTTACCTAAATAGGGTGATGTCATTATTATCTTTACATACGCTACCCTTTAAAGTTTTGCTTGATTTCATTTTATCTCAGTGCCATGCTGGGGCTTGAACCAGGCCCCTGTCCCTGTGCAGCAGGAAGTACTCCAGCACTGAGCTTACTTCTTCTTTTTTATTAGTAAATACTGATAGTGCAACCCGATGGGTTTCAGTACGCCATTTTCATCTACATGTAGATTGTACCTTTCGGCTGGTTTCTCTTTCCACACTGTCTCTCTTTTAGTCTCATGCTGATTTTAAACATCTAGGTTCTTCCTATAAGAAGAAACCCAAGATAATTATCCTCAGAACTCGGGATTATTTTGCTTAACATGCTACTTAGTTCCATTCACTCTCCTACAAGTGACAGAATTTTATTCTTCTTTACAGCTGAATAATATTCTCCGTGTGTAAATATACTACGTTTTCTTTATCCATTCAGCTGTTGATAGGCATCTGGGCTGATTCCAGAACTTGCTATCATAAGTAGTGTGGCAATAAACGTGGATGAGCGGGTGGCTCTGCGGTGCCTTGATTTGAATCCTCTCAGGTGTGCAACGAATGATGATGCAGCTTGATCATATCGTATACTTCAGCCTTTGGTGTTCTTCAGGAACTTCCATACTCATTTCCATAATGGCTGGACTAACTCGCATCTCCAGCAACAGTTTCCAGATGTTCCTCTGTCCACATCCTCAGCACAGTTACCCGGTGTGTGTGTGACCTAGCCTCAGTTCCATTGTGTGACACAGTTCTCAGTCTTGTCAAGCTTCCCACTCACTGGATTTGATTTCTTTACCAAATCTCTGGAAAGATATCGAGCTGTCCAGTTGGATAAGAAAAGGCTAAAAGCACTTGTTTCCCAGATTACATAGGACCTGAATTCTAAGAAAAAGGAGGGGGGAAAATCCCCAGTGAGAATAAATACGGTTCTCACAATCCTTTTCCTTTCCATCCCTCCTTCTATCCTTTGCTTTTTTTCCCCCTCCTACGTCCTTGCCTTTCCCCCTGAAAGATTCAGGATCCAAGCCTTTAGGTCAAATGATGAATGAAGGCAGAATTGCAGATGATTCAACACACTTCATTCAACAAAAGGGCATTTATCAATGAGATGGTGAGAAGGCAGGGGAACATCTTCCAGGAAAAGACACAATCGAGAATTTATTTTTAAAAAGTAGTTCGGAGAGTTTTACACAACCATGGGGACCAAGAAGAATCATCCTAGAGGAGAGTGGCATTCTCCTGGACCCCAGTTGTCAAGAAGCCAATGCAGGAGGATCATAAATGCAACCTCTTATGCAAAATGTATCCATGCTTCCAGAAACAGAGGAAGAGAGGTTTGTCTGGGCTCCCACTTTCAAACAGCTGCTGTCCATGACTGGGGAAAGCCTGGTAGAGTTCATGGTAGTGGGAGGGTGTGGCAAGGCGTTATTCAGTTGGCAACATATAGGAAGCAAAGAGTCCAGGCAAAACCACGGCCAGGGATAACCTTCAGAAGCAAGACCCTGCTCACCAACTTCTGACCAGTAGGCTCCACCTCAGAAGCTGGGAACTGAGCACTCAAGACATAAGCCTGGGGAAGGAGGGCATTTCAGATTCAAACCATAATGTGCTTCTCTGGGTTCCTAAGGGATCATTGCCATCTCGTAATGAAACCTGCATTTAAAGTAACTTTAAGAGTCCCCAACATCTTACTGGTCTCAAGATTGTTCAAAAGTCCAACGTATTTTCTCAGACTCATCATAAACTCCTAACTGTGAGTCTCTGTAAATGCTTTTTTTTAAAAGTTACACATACCTCCAAGATACAGCGACACAAGCATCCCTAGTCCATACAGAAGGAACCATACCAGGAAAGACCAGACCAAAGCAAGACTGAAACTTAGCAGGACACACATTAAACCTGATGGTTCCATGGGATGATATCTAGGACACACGGCGGCATCATACGGACTCCAACTTGTTCGAGTTCTAGCTGCAGTCCATATAGGCTCTCTCTTAGGAATGCAGATTTCCTTGGCAGACACTCCACAGGGCTGGCGTCTCCAACATCTTGAAGTCTCTGGTGCAACTTGAACTTTGACTTACCCGATTTCTAAACTGTCCTTTCAGGGGCTCTTTCCAAGACATTTATCCATGCTCCACATTCCCTGGCTGTATAGGTTTTTCCCTGGAATCTTTATGCAAGTCACTATGAGCCCATAACCCCAGAGTTAGGCTTAGCTACCGTTACCACCTTCTTCCTTGGTACCAACTGCCTTCTTTTTTCATCAAGATGGAAAATGCCAGCAGAAACAAGTTAAAGTAGGAAGAAATTTTGGGGTTCACAGTTTCAGGGGGTTCTAAGGAGAGGGACAGCAGAACTCACAGCAGTGGGAGTATTGTAGCAGGGAACTTTGCTGTTTGCCATCAGACAGGAAGTGTGAACCAAAGTCAGTTATAACCTGCAAAGGCCAGCCCCTAGTGACCCACTTCCAATAGTCCGGCCTCACCTTCCACGACTCCACAAACTTTAAAATAGTAGCACAAGCTGGGACCAAGTATTCAAACTGTGAGTCCATGGGGGGGACACTCCACATTAAAGTCTTCGTGCAAGCCAGATTCTTCATGGAAGTTTGGCAGGAGAGTGTCCCATGTCTTTCTGACCTGCTTGTGTTGTACCAATGAGAACCAAAAAAAAACCACATTGGGGTGTTTTTGTTTAGGAGATCAGCAACCTAGGATGTTGCTCTGGGCAACTTTTACACATGCCATTTCCAGGCTTCTGTGACCAAAACGGACCAGAAGGACAGGAACCTGATGATGCTGACTGTAGACATCAATTCGTGTGTGTGTGTGTGTGTGTGTGTGTGTGTGTGTGTGTGTTTTAAATCTATGACTACGAGAGTCACCCAATCACATTGAAATTGATTTTTTAAGATGTTGCAGGTGTACTTCTATTCCTTAAGAAAATATCTTTGAATTTTCTAGTAAAAATGTCTGCCAGCTTTGTTCAGTCAAGTTTCTTTCTCTCTTCTTTTCTTTGACAATGAAAGCAGGTTTGGTGCCAGCACTCAGATCTGGCAGGTGTTTGATGACACATGTTCCTGATAAATGTTGATTACATAAGTTCATTCAAGCTAGCTACCATAGCTTTTGAGGCTTCGCTGCTACTTAATATAAACTCTCCTTGGAAGCCAGATGTCCGACACACGCCACGACAATCTATTTTATTCATCATTCCTCTGGATTCTCTGGGTCCTCTGGGTCCTCTGAGTGTCTGGTTCATTGAAGCAGTGAAAGATCCTAGTACCCAGATCCTGACTCTGCCGTAAGTGAGCTGCATGGACCTGGGAAGGGCACTTTATTACTCGGAACTTTAGGTTGTTCATTTCTAAAATCAAAGGGTGGGAGCTGTGACTGACAGGGTCTCAGATGAAAGGACAGACTAGGGGTGGCATGGGGGACAGTCACAGGAGACTGAAAGACTTTATGGCCATTCATCACTGGGAATGTACTTGAACGGGATGGCATTCGCTGTTTTTATACTGGTCATTCTCGAGTCTGGAAGGAGGGGATTAGCAGCTTGGGGCTGGAGGGGATGCAGAGAGGAGTGACTGAGGAGAGCTAGGCTGGTGAGAAAGACCTGCAGACAGCATTATTATTGCCCTAGCTTTGGGATACTATTTCTGTGACTATGTTATGCTAAAGGGAAAGGGCCTTCAAGATATTGAAAGGGTAAAATCCTGGGGTATGGGGGAGGGTCACTAAGGGTAAATATCCTGGGGGAGGGGGAGGGTCACTAAGGGTAAAATCTGGGAGTGGGGGAGGGTCACAAAGCACATTTTCAATCTCAAGGCTATTCTAGATGACTCACTTGGAAGCTTTAATTTTTATGACAGATTATATTTTAGAACAATATTTTTTAGGGGTTCAAAAAGCTTGCATGTAAAGAATTCCAAAGCCGAATGACCATCCAGAGACTACCCCACCTGGGGATCCATCCCACATACAATCACCAAACCCAGACACTATTGTGGATGCCAATAAGTGCTTGCTGACAGGAACCTGATATAGCTGTCTCCTGAGAGGCTCTGCCAGTGTCTGACAAATACAGAAGTGGATGCTCACAGCCATCCATTGGACTGAGCACAGGGTCCCTAATGAAGGAGCTAGAGAAAGGACCCAAGAAGCTGAAGGGGTTTGCAGCCCCCTAGGAGGAACAACAATATGAATTAACCAGTAGCCCTAGAGCTCCCTGGGACTAAACCACCAATCAAAGAAAACACATGGTGGGATTCATGGCTCCAGCTGCATATGTAGAAGAAGATGGCCTGGTCAGTCATCAAGGGGAGGAGAGGCCCTTGGTCCTGTGAAGGCTCTAAAGCCCCAGTGTAGGGGAATGCCAGAGACAGGAAGAGGGAGTGGGTAGGTTTGTGAGCAGGGGAAGTGGGGGAGGGGATAGAGGGTTTTTGGAGGGGAAACCAGGAAAGAGGATAACATTTGAAACGTAAATAAAGGAAATATCTAATAAAAAAAAAGTTAGGAAAATATGAAAAAAAGTAAAATTAATTAATTAATTAATTTTAAAAAATCCAAAGCCAAGTGTGCTAGTAGTCCATGAGGCGTCCTGCTGCAGGATTTCCAGATGACACTTTGCATACATTCTATCATTTGCTCTTCGAAGCCAGACTGGGAAATGAATCGTCACGAAGACCTTCCTTTACCAGTGTGTCAGCCCAGAACCCTCTCTGTTACCCGGAACTATCCATTACACTATGATGCTCCCAGGCATTCCTTACTGCCCAGGACAGCCTCCTTTAGCCTCTGGCAGCCAGCTCTGCAGGCCTGAATCAGGGTCATAGCCCCAAGTTCCCCAGACTAATGGAGTGGCATAGATCACCAGAGCAGCAGGGGAGGCTCAGGTATCAGCTGACTCGCTCACCTGATTTTGTCGGCTCTCTGATGCTCTGGGAACCAGAGCTGACAAAATGAGCTCTGGAACCCCCTCTCCTGACTTCTTATTCTCTTCTAGAGATTTGGCATTCAACACCAAAGAGATTTCCACAGGTCTATCGCCACAGACATGATTAGGAATAATTTTGTGAAGCCACCTAACTCATCCTGCATCCTGCTGGCCAAGATTGAACAGTTAACAGTTTCTTTAGGGACTTCCATTAGCCAACCTAACCAATAAAATCCAGAGGGACTAAAGTAGAAAGAAATGTGACGGCCTATGAGTCACTCAGTCTCGACCTTCGGCATGTTTTGAAAAAAGCATTGTGAAATTGCTTTCCAATCAATACAGCGCTGGGCAGTAACCAGGCTGGGTGGGGGTTGTGCAAGAAGGGAAGCGGAGCATTTCTGCTGGGTCATTTGAGAGAGGCTCCAAATTCTTACTGAGAGAAGGACCCAAAAGCACAAGGTCCCCATAACAGTGTTTAAATGGAGTCACAGAAAACCAAGCACCGACAGGGAACAAAAGTGGACACCTTTCTTTGCAGCAGACTAGCGAAATGGGTGGCCTATGTTCATACCCCCAAGCTAGAGAGTCTATTCCTTCCTGTCAAAGTCCAAGACTGGTGTTAACCCCGAATTGCTGCTAGACACTTCTATGCTGCAGACAGCAGCCTTCAGGCATTGCAAGTGAGCGAGCGTCTGAGGTGAAGGGACCAGCTGGTGAGAGGCAGGTGCACAGAACACGGAAGCTGAAGATGGCTCAAGGTCCACCTGCCACTTGCAAGGCCTCTGACAGTGGGAGCAGTCACATCGTCCCCTGTCAGACCCTTTCCTAGTCCTTTCCTTTCTACCAAGGAGAGAAGGCATCTGCCCCATGGATCACAGGAAACTTGAAAGTGAGGAGGGACGAGCAGACTCTTTGCAAGCTCCTCACACACGCAGAGGACTATTATTGGTGGAAACTCATCAGTGTGATTTTTTTGCAAACGCAGATGGAAAGAATCTCCCATTTAAAGAATGGCACTCAGGTATGACTTTGTGGTTAGAGGCCAAAACCAATCCTGAAGATGAGCCTGTACACATGACAGAGAACATTTGGGTACCAGTTGGTGCCAGGCTCAATTAGCTGTAAGCTTGGCTGCCTAACGACTGGTTCTACAGTGGTTTAATATATATATATGATTGGCTGTATTTGCACCACAGCGCTATTGAGGCCACAATATCAGTAACACAGGGTGAGGAGAAAATGCCCACAGCCGGCCCACACATGTAAGTACAACCAGATCAGGCTCTGCTCCCCACTGGAAACTTCTGAAAGATTAGTTAAGTCCGTGTACTTTGAAAGCCCATTCGACTCATGCCACTTGAGTTTCAAAAATCAAAGCCATTCGATGTCTTCCTCCGAAGCTTCAAATGAGAATCCGCGCTTTTATTTAAACTTGTCCTGGTCATTGTTGCAGAGAATCTTAACTGTGTCTCTGTCAAAATTGTTGTGGTTCCTAAACTACAATCCTGACATTGTAGTTGTGCATATGTGTGTGGAGGAGGGGGAGTGGGGCCCTTGGTTTTCCAGTCTAAGGACTGAAGAGTTGAGCAAATAGGCTGGGATGGAACAGCCACAGGGAAGAGGAGGCAGAAAAGTCTGGGACTGATTATTAGCAAGTGTCAGCGGTGACACTTGTGCGGGTGGCCTGTTTTCTGAGGCCCAGATTCTATCTGTAAAATGGGAAGTGCTCTCTGCCTTTACCTCACTCCCAGCGCTACAACTGAGGCTAGAAGCGCTAGCACAGAGGCAGGAGTTCTGAAACCAGCAAGCTTGGGTTGGCTTTGAACTATTGTATATTTACTTGGATATTATTACTCAAACATGGATTCGATTCCTCAGCTTCAGAACTGATGATAAAGTAGGACTCCGTGCTGGGGCAGACAAGCCCTGCCCCGAAACTCAAATCCTATTTCTGGAGTCTGGGCCCCTGTAGTGTGTCTGCAGCTAAGTATAGCTGTGCTCAAGAGGGGCTGAGAGACCCACAGAACAGCCCCTGAGAGCGATAGGGAAGCGGTACTGCCCAGGGCTAAGGGCCATTGGAAACTGCTTTTGCCCACAAGCTTTCGCACCAGCAGTGATCCGTGAAGGTTTAAAAAAAAAAAAAAAAAAAAAAAGTTCAACCCAAACTCTCTCAGACAGGACTTTATCACAGCTACCAAGAGCAGGCTATGGTCCCGGCCAACATTGAAGAGCATTATGGGGACCTGGGAATCTGTATTTTAAATAATTGTCCATATTCATTTACTTATAAGCAGAACTGAACAAAAAGAGAGAAAATAAAATCCCTCTGTGTGATATGAAACCTGATGGAGTAGACCAAAAGAAAGATTCTCTATCGATTGGCCCAAACACTTAGTAAGAAACAATGCTTGTTGGGGGAGACCCTGCCTGTGCAGTGGGAACCCTCATAACACACTGCCAGGCTAGGCTTCTTCGTCCTTCATTACTAGCAGATTGAGGTCTCTGTCCACCCAGCCACACACAAAGTGGTCAAGCCCTAGGGAGGCACACTTGATCTCTGTGAAGGATTACTCCTTGCTGCCTAGCTCTTGCCGAGCATCTTCCGAGAGACAATTTTGGACACGTTTACCTAATACACTGTCCATTCACGAGTTCCTCTGGTCACCTTAGAGGGAAGTTCTGTTAGTCGATACCATGTGTATTATACCTATCCCTAACAGACATCATGTCAAAAATGTTCAACCTCAGCTAGGTGTGGTAGGGTAGCACATGCCTTTAAACTCTGAACTCTGGAGGCCACGGTAGGCAGATCTCTGTGAGCTCAAGGCCAGCTTGGTCTACAGAGTAAGTTCTAGGGCAGCCAGGGCTTGTAGAGAGACCCTGTCAAAAACAAATAGACAAATAGACAAACAAGCAAGCAAACAAAAAAATTGTTGGTATTCATCTGCATTTCAACACGTGTGTACCAGGCTCCAGCTATGCTACGCGGATATATAGAGCTGGCAATGTTGGACACATGATTTCATGTGTTTTAAATTTTCATTGTCTTGGAGATTGAAACTAATCAAAGAGCTACCACAGTGTGTGATAAGACTGAGGCACACACAGGCTCTGAGATGTTCAGTGGCAGAATAACCACCTAACTGGTGGTCACTGCACCAGGACGAAGCAAGTGCCCTAGAATAGGAGAACTCAAGTTTGCTTGCAAGAGGAGAGGAACTTCCCAGCACAGGGAATCATCAGGGCAAGGCAGGCTCCATGTGCCAAACGGGGAGGGAGGAGCTATCATTTGTACTGAGGGCACAGTGGCCTGCATGACTGAAACAGAATTTGTAAGGTATGTAGCAGCAGATGAGGCCAGTGGAAGTGCCCATGTTTACAGTGCTGAGTGTAGATTTCTCCTTGAAAGCAATGGACAGCCTTTGGAAGAGTCTCAGAGTCTCAGAAAGATGAGGTTGGCTTTTTTTATTTTTATTTTTATTTTTTTTATTTTTTTTTTTTTTTAGAACTGAGTTTCTAGAGAGGCAGTTTGGAGCCAGGTTGAAATAACAAGGCAAGCTGAGAAGGCATGGCACTAGTGTTTGGGTGAGCGATGACAGGACTCTGAGCTGCAGCAGCGATGATGGGCTGACAGCAGAGGAAAGCTGTCGATGAAGAAGCAGCGTCTCCAGGATACACTGGGTATGGGCAGGAGGCAGTAGCAAGGGCAGTTTCTGTGTGCGTGACATTTTAAGACGGCAACAACAGGCGCTGGACCACTTTTAGAGGGGAGTTAACAAATGCACTTTGGAATATGTTCAGTTTGAGATGACTTGGGAAATTAAGTCTGAAGTTTACATGTCCTAGACTCAAAATAGGCAGCCAAAATGTCTGAGCAGAAAACCCAGAGCCAAGGTGGAAATCTAGAACTGTGGTCCAGCCCTGTCTGCCTGCAACTTTCAGCCCAAGAAGGCCTTGCTCTCAAGACGAGGCAGTGCTATATGACTAGGGCAGCCTGTAGAAGGGTTGGGTAGCTTCTTTTGAGGTTATTCAGGGATACCCTTAGGCTGGGGGCCCAGAAGGGGCGGATAACCAATCATCACAATAGAGAGCTTTATAACTAAGAAATCGGCTTCTTTATCATCTTCAGTGTTCTATCAGGGACTGTAGTTATTCACGCTTTACAGTGTACATGGCTTCTTGAGGTACTGTTTAGGTCCCATTTTGGAGACTCAGAGCCTATGTAGGGAAGGAAGCAACAGCGAGATAGTGCTAGCTCTGAATTCAGAGCGTGCCGCCTCCATCATACAGCCTGACCGCTCACAAACATCCTCCAAGGCAACTTGGGAGAAGTTTTACTACCCCATTTCACAGATGCAGACACCAAGTCCCAGGGATGTCTGAAAAACAACAACAACAACAACAACTGTGTTCTCTCTTGCTTCCTGGGCAGAGTTACAGGGGGCTGCTGTAGTACCCCAAGAGTGCCAGCATTCAGAATGCTCTCAGACTCTCAGAAAGAGGCCCTACTTCAGGCTTCAACAACTCACTTACTGGCATGGTGAGATGCTAATGACATAAGCCATCAAATGGCAGGCTTAGCTAAGATGACTTCCTCTCGCTAATGTATGCGGCCACTTGGCTCCACCAAGTCAGCCCTGGGTTGGGAGTCCCTTTTCCTTTCCCTTCTGATAGAATTCCTCTGCTCTGGGTTAGAAAAGACAAGTATCCTGAATGCAGGCAGCCAATAAAACATTCATCTATAAGCCTATCAAGAACCAGTCACTGAAGCTCCCCAAAGTCACACTCTTTTAAGTCAGATGATCAGATGGGAACTCACTGAAGCTTCCTGAGACACAGCTTCATCTGCAAAAACGGGTCAGCAATGGTCCCATCCAGCTTCACTTTACAGACAGACACGAAGGTCTGAGACCAGAGTCCGGTGTCATTGGCACTTTTGGTGTGTGTGGAGGTCCTGCTCTTCTGTCCATACCTGTCACTCAAGAGGCAGAAACTCTGAGGTGTAGCAGAGGAGACACACTAGCCTCATGGGACAGGAACTCTGAGCTGTCTGATACGGGTACCTCATGTTGTGCACAGTGACAAAAAGAGAGACAGTCGGCGGTGTGACAGCCACAGCTATCCAATGGTCCCCCTTCCCGCAAACATCCAGGTAACAGATTGATCAGAAAATATAGTTAGAAACGCCTTCCAATGAACCAATTAGTCCCTCAATTGTATTTCCTGGGGAAGATAAAGGTGCATACTTTCTGTAATCCATCAATTCAACAAACTTGAAACCTTCGTCAGAGATTTGAAAACTGCTAATACACATAGTTTTGAAAGGTGACAGACAGAAGTGGGAGGGAAAGGTTGGGTTTTAGTCAAAGATTATCTTGGTTTTTAATTGATGAACTCCGTTCTCCAATAGAGGATGAGAGTCACAGACAATGGGGCTCATAAAACCTTCAAAGGCCTTTTCTCATCTGGCCCCACCACAGTCATTCTGCAGAAAAGGAAACTCAGACTCAAAAAGATAGGGCCTGCTACCAATTATACCACAAGGTAGGGTTAAATCAAGCCACCGACTACTTCTCCTCATTCAGCTCACATGAGCTGAGTGTCTACCACATTCTGGCTGGGAAAAGAGAACGAATACATAGAATCCACACTCAGGGCAGATAGTAATGATAGTCATTACTCCCAGCACAGAGGTTATGCGCTATTCCAGAAATTCAGAGCACTGCGCAACATAGAGAATTTATAGTGGTAATTCGGCCTGAGGCTGGCAGAGAAGACTCAACCTAGGAGTGAGTTTATGGGTCAAACAGGCAGCAGAAGAGCATTCCAGGCAAGGGGACAGAGTAAGCCTAAAGTCGTGGGATGGGAAGAACACAGTGTGTATGGAAAGCTCCATACACATAGTTGGAAACAGCTGGGGGTGGTTATAGACAGTGCCGCAGAACTATCTCGGGATGTCACTAGGTCTCAGCTGCCACTCCCCACCTCATTTGGCACGCTCCCTAGGGCTATGGCCCGTGTCCACCTAATGGGCCAATACGACACCTGGCCAAGTGCTGATGGCATGGTAGGGCTTAATGAATTCCCTTTGAAGATGAGAGGCTGGTGAGGGAGAGAAGAATTTGCCACTCAAGTGAGTCAACTGGAACAGAAGGTGTGTCCTGGCTCCCCGGGCCTGGTACTCTCTGACTGCCCAACCAGACAGCTGGGGTCACCTCCCCTGGGGCCACAGGGTTCCACTGGGAACATCAGGTCTTTTTTTTTTTTTTTCAGTGAGTCTAAGCCACAGAGCTTCTGGTGCACTTCTGGCCTCTGTAGTTTTACCAACATAATTGATCCCAGAGCTCTGCTCCTGCATACTCATTGGCTTCCAAGGGAATGATGGCACAGGGGCCCTCCCTAGTCGGAGCACCTGTACATCACAGCACTCCCCCACCCCCGTGGGACAGTATGGAGGGCAGGCAACAGGCTGCATAAATAGCACTACACTCTAAAGTCATCCCTCTGGGCGCTCTGTGCTTCCTGTCCTGGGTTCTGCTTTTCCTTCGGGATAACTGAGGCACCCAGAGAAAAACAAACCCTTAAAGTGACTTTCCCTGCAAAGGTTGAAGTGCTTCAAAGTCCCTGCTGATTCCTACCTTCTGGTGGCGAGTCCCAGGCATCAGGACCCCTGTTGAAGATGCTTCAGGATGTGGGTGGGGACAGGAGAGACCACTGAGCCTGACAACCCTTTCAGGTATTCTCACACATGTGGCAGGCCTACAAATGGTAAAAACACCCAGACAAACTGTGCCAGGATACACTGTGACAAGGGAAACCATCCACATACCACAGTAGCCACTGAGCAGCCCAAACAACCCTCAATGACTAAGGTTTTTTTCCACTTACACTTGGTTTGTTTGCTTTCACTACACACTTATATTAGCAAACAAGAGTCCTGAGCAGGGAAAGCAGGTCCTTCCCTGATTCCCGTGCAAGGACACTGTCCTCCGTTCACTGCAGAGCTTCCGAATCAGAGAACGTCTATTCACATAGGCTTTTCAAAGCACAGCTCCAAGCAACTTTCACCCCGGAGCTACTATGATCCAGAGTCAAATGGGTGCGATGGCCAGCTGACAGCCTCCAAGGGAATGTGACCGGGCAGTGAACCAAACTAAAAACCAAGTCAGATACAGGGGATACATTAACAGCTTGGGTGGCCGACAAAGGACAAGTACCCGGGATATAGGAGGAAAACTATTCACGGAGCCCTAGGGATGAAAGATAATAGGAAGTGACCACACTATACATCAGTGTGCAAGACTCGGAAAGTAAGTGGTGGCTAAGCACATACTAACAGCCGAGAGAACACTCATGTGAAAAGCCAGAGATGTCATTTCACAGAAGCCACCGTGGCCAAAACGTTTTAAGTCTGACAGTGGGAGGATTCAGTGATATTAGACAACAGTAAAGCGGTAAGATGCACGCTGATATAAGTATAATATAACCATTGTGGGGAGATGTCAGCAATGCCCACAAAGGCGAGGCTAGTCACGCCTTCTGTCTCAGAAGCTCTACTCACGAATGTACAAGGGAGGAAATCGCTGCATCAACACACAAAGAGCCTTTATAAGAACATTCCCTGCATCACTGCTTCTACGAGGGAAGTGACATCTCGAAGCTCACCAGTACAGAATTCCTTAAGAAATTGTGATGTATTTGCCCAAAGAGATGTTATGGGGGTAGACATTAAAGTGAATGAACTAGGGCTAAGTCAGGTACCAATGTTGCCATGCCTAAAGAAACAATGTTAAAAGGGGAAAAATAAGACAATTTTCAGAATAAACCAGTATTATATCATTCCTGAAATGTTTGAAACATAAAACAATACTCTACATTGTCCTGGGTACTTATGGAGGAAATGAACCAAACATGAACAGGACATGACCACATGAACACATCAACTTTGGGATGATAATTGCACTGGGGGTGAGGAGAGAGAGAGAGAGAAAGAGAGAGAGAGAGAGAGAGAGAGAGAGAGAGAGAGAGAGAGAGAGAGAGAGAGAGAGAGAGAGAGAGAGAGAGAGAGAGAGAGCTAGGAAGAGATGACCTACAATGCACTCTGCTAGTGTTTGTTTGCTTGTTTGTTTCCTTAAAGAACTGAAGGGGCTATGAAGAAATGCTGGCACGGAAAAGTCCAGATGGCAGGAATATAAGCAGGGTCAATTGAGCCTTCATTTCCTACCTGTTCTGGGCACTGCCTCATGATTGTCACACCACATGGAGGCTGTGACTACCCCTTCTTCAAACTTGGAGTTCAAGTCAATGTGCCAAGCTGTCTGACTTTCTGTGCTTTTGTTTACAGCTCTTGGAGATGAAGAGACAAGAGGGAAATCCTGATATAGAAGACATGATATAAACCTTGAATTATCAAGTCCCAAGACTTAACTAAATTCGGGGCCTGTCATGCAAATTTCCTGTCACCTTGGGCATAATATGATGCCTCTGGGGGTCCATTTTCCTTATCTGTAAAATGGGTACAACAATAAGAGGTCTCTGAACAGTTGTGATAAGCAAATGACTATGTAAAATTCTTTGTGAATGTAACGTGCTATGCAGATGGTCACTACTATTAATGACCTGGATTTTACTGCAAAGGAAACCTTGGGTCAGATTTACATTTTTGGCCGACAGTGACTCATACAACTTCCCTCCTGGAGCACCTGGCTGAGAAAACAGGCTTAGGCATCACCCTGTGGTTAACTGCTTGAAAAAGTTCATTGGTTCTCTTTGGGGCAGGTGAGTCTGAGAGCAGGGAGCGAGAGCGCAGCTGCAAGCTCCTCCGGAGAGGCTATGAGAGAAGGGCTGACTTTCACTTCACGTGTGAGCTCAGGTGAGCAGGTTCCCTTGGCCCAGGATCTGCACCCACCCTCCCCGAGG
The DNA here is from genome assembly GCF_900095145.1 of Mus pahari. Taxonomy (NCBI): domain Eukaryota; kingdom Metazoa; phylum Chordata; class Mammalia; order Rodentia; family Muridae; genus Mus; species Mus pahari. Next base: position 19,523,655 of record NC_034601.1, read on the forward strand.
GATGGGGGGGGGGGAATATCTGCAGCCGACAAAGGCTCTTTCTTGGGTTTGCAGAGCATGGAGCTGAAACCGGGAGAGGCAAAAATGATGACCCTCCTCCAACAGCATGAAATGGGGATCTATCCAGGGGTCTTTCATCAATCCAGAGTGACCAGGACAAGCCCTTGCTGCTAAGTGCTTTGGTTTCTACGTATGCAAGGGTTTCTGGGATTAAACCTGACCTCTGAGGTTCTAACCACTGTTATCCGAAGAGCCCTCAATTCTGTTGGCTATAACATGCAATAGAATCGCCCTCAAATTGCACTTCCTGATCCAGGTATTGGTTTTGCAGGTGGGCTCTCTGGAATTGCTTCCTTAACTCCTCTTGAATGGCACACTTGTACCTAAAGGGTGGTTAATGGCATCTTCCCACCAGTCCCTACCTCTGCCTTTACCTAGTTAAATACTCCTCCCTGCCTATAGACCTGCTCTGGGACATGTCCCCCAAAGACCTTTTAGGGCAGCAAAGCATTCAGGAAACAGATGTGGCATTTGAATATAGAACCCCAAGCTACTCCCAGGGGATGGTCTGAGAGGCAATACTACTGCCGATAACATTTCCCCAGAGACTACAGAAAGCTACACAGTCAGACATACAAAAGTAAGTCTGACAGGCGCCCTGATTTGAAGGGAGCGAGGGGCCAAACTCTTGCCATTCCGCCTAAAGGCCTGGCCCCTGAGGCTGTCACATTCCTTCCCCCTGGTTACTAACTTGTTCCACTAACAACACCCAGACTATGAGAAAAGTCTAATGTCTCCATGCCCAAGAAGGGGTGGCCATGACGCCTGCTAGCCTCAAGATCTAGAGAGTGGCCTCATGCCTGTTAGCTCTTTGGTTCTTATGCAGAACTTGAATGGTAGCAAGGAAAGGATTCACCTCTCATGTCACAAAGGTATTCCTCTGCCATCAGGAAGGTTGGAGAACGTAGGTTAGCTTTCCTGATGTTTATTCCAGTTCTTTTCCTCACCTGCAACTGAAGTGTCATCTTAAGATAATAGTTTATCAGTGATCAAGTCAGGGGGGGCTATTATTTAAGACTCTGCCAAACATACAGGAGCTAATCTGCTATGCCCCTTGCCTTCAGGAAACAGTTTAGGACAAGAAAGCATCTGTGAAGCCAGAGCAACATTTACATTGCAGTGCACATTATCTGTGTGTCCAGCATCAAAGTCTTCATGTGTGACCCTCCCCAACCCTCATTGCACTCTCTTCCCATCTGGGTTCTTCAGCTCATGAGAAGAAGAAGAAGACGGCACAAAGCACATGCTCAGAGGGTCCTCTCTTGCCGTGCCTGTCATCCTGTGTGACCAGCATCAGAACTGCGCCTTAAAGCAGTGGGTCTCAACCTGTGGGTCTTGAGCCCTGGGGCAAACAACCTTGGCACAGAGGTCAGATATATCGGATATCTGCATATCAGATATTCCATTTTATGACTCATCACAGTAGCAAAATTATAGTTATGAAGTAGCAACACAAAGAACTTTAGGATTGTGGGGGTCACCACAGCCTGAGGGATTGTATTAAAGGGTCGCAGTATTAGGAAAATTGAGAGCCACTGCCTGAAAGGGACATTTTAAGGCTGGCAGTGAGAACAGAAACACTCTTCTAATTGAGATACTTCAAGGGTTTCCTATTATGTAGAGGATCAGTAGAAGCATTACCTGGGAGTTTATTAGGAGTGCAGAATTTCAGGCCCATCCAGACTGCCCTAGATCAGAACTATATTCTAATGAGAACCACAGGCATCTGCTATGAAATCTTTGGTTAACCCCTGAAGGTAACCTTCACCAGCTCCATGTCTTCCTACTTCTGTACCAGCCTGTGATCCTGTAATCTCTTCTCTTCCTTTTTGCTTTCTGGGCCAAGTCTTTTCTATCCAGTAAAGTCTGGCTTAAAAAAAAAAAAAAATCTCACCTCCACCAAAAATCAAGCCACGCTTTGCCAGTTAGAGGTCTCTTCTTCCTCTAACTCCATTTGCCATGGCCATGAACTTTCTGCCTCAGATTTTTTTTTTTTTTGGTTTTTTGGTTTTTGTTTTTATGATCATAATTTATCTCTCTCTAAATTACCAGCCTTTCAGGTACAGGTCTGTGCCTGATTTCTTTCTGCATTACTCTCGGCGCTTTGCAATGCTTCAGTCACAAACTAATTCTGCAGCATTTCTGCCCATGATGTTTGAATCTGTTTTTACTTTAGGTATTGTCAGAGCTTCATGCATTATGAATAGTATTTTTGTTACTTTCAGACACATAACCATACATGACTATGATTTAGACTTGGAAATACTTACCTAAAATATTTATCCACATATCTGCAGATACCCCTTGCTACACACACACACACACACACACACACACACACACAGAGAGAGAGAGAGAGAGAGAGATTTGTTTGTTTTGCATAGCTAGAATCACATAGAATCATAGTTAGGAAGATTTTATTGAGAATGCATGGGGAATGATTGCTACCTACTAACACTTCGTAATCTTACCAAGAGAAGAAAAAGGGACAGGACCTTATAATAGAATGGAACATAATGACACACTCATTCCCGAGTCTCACTCAGGATCTGCATTTGGGACAATCAAAGGTCCCCTGGCCCTTGTTCAGTCACTTAATGGAGAAGACTCCAAAGACAGAATGCCACTGGTGTCCTTCCAATTATAGAATCATCTGATTAGAATTACAGTAAATGCATAGCTCAGTTTGCATTGTCCTGATGTGAACTGTGAAGCCTCTCTTCCTGGAGCATCTGAGGGTACTGTACTCTGGAAGTGTACTGCCATGTCACAGCAGGGTCCTTGTGCCAGGACCGGCTTAGAAACGGAACAGAAACAAGTTAGGACACTGCATTTCTATGGACCTTAGAGCCCAAGGCATCAGAGCTAGATGGTTTGTCTTTTGGGTTTTTGGTTTTTTTTGTTTGTTTGTTTGGTTGGTTTGGTTTGTTATTAATGCTTAGAAGAAAAATGGACGCATCACAAACTTTAGATAGTAGCATAGTTCTGATGTGTAGTAGGAAGGGTTGTCTTTGGGATAATTTTAGAATTAGTTATTCTAAGAGATGGTCCATAGAACACAAGTTTGTAGCATCTTGGTCCATGATGGAACTGGTTCCATGTCCTATCTGGCTATAGAACAATCAAGTAGGAATTCTTCAGGATTGCAAATGTATCCTTTCCTACTCATTCTATTAGAGCGTGAGGCTTGGGCCTCAGGAGGACACTGGAGCCAAGTCTGACTCTTGTGTTATTATTGCTGCTCACTTAATCATCAAACTGTTAAGTATGACTGCCCGAAACCCAGCCAGAGCCAGGGGTGGGGTGGGGGCTGCACTTTGAAGCCACCGAGACAGAGTGCTATTGGACAAAACTCTGCTCTATTGAACCATGAAATAGGCTTTCACAGGGGCAGAGAATAACTGATCTGTGAGCTATGAGTGAAATTGTCTCACCACAGGGCTAACATTCATAATGAAGGCAAGGAAAGCCCACTGCATGGTAGGCATCTGTCTAGGTCACTCACTGAACTGGGCCCAGTAGCAATCCAGAAGCAAGGCAGTCAGTTTCGGAGGCTATGGCTCCTTCAATTTCTACTGTGAGTGACAAGACATACAATCACAGCAGGCGACTGTAGTCAGGTGTAGTTAGTGGTTTTTAGTGCTGACATTTGCTGCTTACCAGAGTGGTTTTCTGAGAATATTTCCTCATGCATTTTCACCCATCTTACTATGTGTTTTTTTTTGTTTGTCCATTTGTTTGTTTGTTTGTTTTTATTTGTTTGAGACAGGGTCTCTCTGTGTCACCCTGGCTATCCTAAAACTCACTATGCAGACCAGACTGGCTTTGAAGTCACAAAGATATACCTGACTTGACCTCCCGAGTCACCATGTCCAGATCACTGGATTCTTTGTTTTTTTTTTTTTTTTTTTTTTTTTTTTTTTTTTTTTTTTTTTTTTTTTTTT
>NC_034601.1:19527943-19547580 GCF_900095145.1 Mus pahari
ATTGTTCCACCTACAGGGTTGCAGCCCCCTTCAGCTCCTTGGGTACTTTCTCTAGCTCCTCCATTGGGGACCCTGTGTTCCATCCAATAGCTGGCTGAGATCACTGGATTCTTATGAAAAGCTAAGGAAATCATATATAGGATAGTTATCCAGATTCAAGTTGGGAGGTTGGAAGGATAAATCTACCTTTTAAGACTACCTTAGCACAAGATAGATCACACAATTCCTCACTGGCTGTCTTACAGCACTGAAGTTCTAGGGGCTTTTCATCCCTGCTTTGGACCAACCAAATGAATCAATCATAGATACATGTGAGATTAGCTACAATAAATAAGAGTCATTGCAACCAAGGAAAATGCAGATATCGAATCAGACATATACTATACATGTCTGTGCATCATGGTGAGTATGTAAAAACATAGTACTAAATTTCACAAGCAAACTCTTAACTGGCAGGGGAATTAATCTTTAGGCTCCTGGTTGAGGGAAATCACTGGATCCTGGAGGTGAAAGGGAAAGTTTTAGCAGCTGTTGGTTTGACATCTGTCAGCATGACTATTCACACCCTGGCAATGCCTCATCATGATATCTGTCGTCTTTCTCTAGGTTTACAACAGCTGGGCACTGCTGCTGAAATTCTAAATCAAATTTTGTTTGTCATAGATGCAGAGGCCTCACCAACCACAAATGTTCAAAGTATGCAGAAGGCACCCATGAAAGGCCAGTGCTGAAAGTGTGCAGTGCTGAAAGTTTGCAGTGCTGAAAGTGTGCAGTGCTGGAAGTGTGCAGAGCTGAAAGTGTGCAGTGCTGGAAGTGTACAGAACATCATTTCCAGTTTTGGCTCAGATGCAGAGTCAGCACAATAAGAGCAGACCCTTCCGGTCTACAGAGTACAGAGTCCAGTTACCATCCAACAACCCAGTCCATCAATCAGCTGACCCAAATCCTCTTTAAATGCTGCCCAAGGTCCTCCGTGAGGGGTGCAAAGCCTTCAGCAGCTGTACACCAACTGCATTGTTTTAGGTATGAAACAATGGGGCTCAAGTGGGAAAATGGCTATTCCAAGGTCATCAGACAATACACAATGAAACCAAGACAAATGTATACCCTGACTTCAGAACTGGTGTCCCTGCAGCACACCAATCCTCTGAGTAGTGTCACAGTACATAAAGTTCCCAGAATGGGGACCTCCTGAGTGCCATGGGAATATTTCTACATTTTTCTATTAAAGCTGAAGAGCCTAACGTGTTCTTCCGTTCTTGCATAACAGAGGGGGAAAGCCCTGGCTTGGGTTAGCCCTCTTCAGAAGTGATACTTAAGAGTGCAGAATTCTAGACCTTCGTCCCATCTTGGACACTGATCCTTGTATATGATGCACTTTGGCTCCATGCCGAAGACTGTTTGGACCCCCTTGGAAGACAGTGCCTAGAAATGAAGATAAATGGAGGTAATTTTCTCTTCTTAAGAGTGTTCCAAGGAACACAAGTAAGCACCTACCCAAAGTCTGTTTTTCTTTTAGATATAGGTAGGCATGGAAATGAAGTGCCACACATGTCCACTAGAGACAGACAGTCTCAACTCCTGGGTTCTGTGTGTGCATAGTCATGGTCAGTCAAAGCTACATCAACACTCCAGGGCTTGGTGTCTTGCGTCTATATACAATTGTGTGTTGTCATTTTTTATTTGTGCCAGGCTTGTACCAGGGCATGCGTTCTATTTTACTCCAGGAGAATGTGCTGATGCATGAAGGTCCTCATTACTAAGAAAAAAACCAAGAATGAAAAGCAATGTAAAAACCAAAGACCAGGGCTTCAGCAGTTGCTTCTTAGGATGAACTCAAGGGCATGCATGACCCAACAACTGAGTCCAAGGGAGTGGGGAAAGTGTGGCTGGCTTCCAGACCATTCTGTCCTGTTAGTTCGCTGGCTTATTCATCATCTGACTCCTTTTGTTAAGGTCATCATTCTGAAACATTATTCTATGCTGCTCTTTCCTGTGTCTACTACACTCTCAAAACACACACACACACACACACACACACACACACACACACTAGCCTATTGACATTTCAGATTCAGCCTTAACACTAATCCTTCGAAGGGCCTTTTCCACCACCTCCCTTTCTCAAAAATACCAGCCTCCTATCCCATGGACTCTCCCACCACTTTTCATGGTATTCACATCTTCAAAACCATCGTTGAAATGTGACTACCTCATGAGTCTCTGAGCTCCTTGATGTCAAGACCCCTTCTCGCTGTTTAGCCACCCCCCTCAACAAAGCCTAACTAACATCTAGAACCAAGAAGACGTACAACTGATAACTATGTGTCTGAAGAACAAGTATTCAAAACTGTAGCAATCCATCTCTTGTTAGCAGTGCCTTGAAAGCCTGTTTCAGTCACTTATCAACTGTCCTGCTGCCCCTTCACGTCTAACCTGGCAGTTGGCATGTCCCACAGTCCTCCATTTCAATGCATTTAGTTTCCATGACCCTAGTTTTCTGCCCCAGATTCCACTGTTTACGAAAGCTTCACACTGCAAGGTGTATCTAAAAGAACTGAGAAAGCTCCCTTGAACTTTTCACTGAGCATTCACTACCCATTCTGTCTTTTGGTAGCATCCTGTATCCAGTATTGGCTTCTGCTCTGGCCACCTAACTAAACACCTTCCATGGAGACTCCACTTATAGATGAAGCTCAGACAGTATTGAAGAATAAATCACAGGAAAGGGGGATCCCTTAAGGGATGCTGAGCTTCCTACAGAAACCCCTCTAACCCAGTAGTTGATGGTGCACTTAAGTAGGTACTCATCATGAGTTGGCTTGAAAACCATTATCCCCTGGTTGGGATATAAGTAGGCAAAGGAATATTATACACCACTGTGGTCTTTGAAATATAACAGCCATACATACATGTAGCCTTGGGGAAAGGCTTAATTAACCCACTGAGGATAATGCCACTGCCTATATGGCCAGTGTGAATGGGAGCGAATGTCAACAAGTTCTACATTTGCTGAGCCCACAAGACAGATTCGATCTCCATCACATTTTTCCTCCCTAATTGTCCAAGAATCATGGACACCAACTTCTGGGAATCTAAGAGCAATATGTGGATTAGAACCCAGAGTAGAGACCATTTTTCATGTTCCCAGTCAGCCAGCATATGACAAAACCTATGCCCTGTCGCTCCTTCTCAAACTGTGCACCCTGATGGATGGAAAGGTGGCCAGAATCGCCTCTAAGATGACTCAGTTCGGTGACTAAGGCAAGGAGGTACCGATAGTGGGAAGCAGGTGGGGGCGAAGAGGAAATGAGTGCACACTGTATCTCGCAACAAGCTCCAACACAAAGAGATCTGATCTGGTACCTATTGTGGCTCTGATACCACACAGACAGACAGGGGCCTGGGTGTTTCCTTGTGTGGTCTGCCTCACTTCATAGTGTACTTCCTATATGCCTCTCTGTACCAATGTTGAGCATCGTCTGCTCTCTAGGGTCAGTTAGATAGGTATTGGGCACTGCAGATGAACTGGATTTTTAAGTACATCCTATATCCCCAAACAGTGTGTCTCTGCGAGGCTCCAGACTCTTTTCCCCATGGTTACACTTTGACATCCCTGAGCATTGTGCAAGCAGCACGTGAGCACAGGGTACCTGCTCAGCTGACCACATTCAGCTCCTCTGCTGGCTAACTGTGCCACCATCTACTAGTCACCCAAGCTAGAAACCATCTGCTGGACCCATCTTCCTCCTGTGTTCTAGGTCACTCTGACGTTCTCATATCTTTTCTCTTGTTCTTCCCCTCTGCAGCTAATGTAGACACATTACCATCATCGTCTATTATGGCTGTTTCTCCCCTCTTCTCACTTATCTCCCTGCCTCCTGGTCTCCCCTCTGACTGTTTTTCAGATTGCAGATGAAACAATACATTCAAATTTCATTTATAATCTTGCCACGCTTCAGTTGGCCATCCTCTGAGCCTCCTCCAGTTCTCACAGGATGGTCCAGATTTCAGGCTTTACATAATCCAACACCTCCCTGCCTGCTGGTTTGGCCTGCTGACCCCACCCCACAAACTCATTCATACAGTGACACACCCTAGAGTCCAGCCAGCCCTCCGAATCCCACACCACACTACACCCTTCCCACTTGTGAATCTTCCAACACGCCACTCCTCTCAGGTGTGTGCTTCTCAGCCAAAATTCCCCATCCTCTACATTTCACCCTAATTGTCTCTCCCATGGGCTCCCTGTATGCTGGCTCAATTATGCCTTTCTTTCCCATGGACTGAGAGGTCCTTGGAAACCCACTCAACAAATACTTGTTGAAAATGTGAACTATCAAAGGCCAGCGTGAAGTCATAAGGCCTGTTTTCTATGTCCTGATGTTTTATGTTCCCCAGTGTTCTGTCCACAGCCCAGGTGTGTGATCTAAACAGCACACAAGCATTGCGGTCTCGGATCTCCTATTGTATTGTTCTTCAAACAGATACTCCTGCCTCATTACTTAGCAGGGGATACTGTTAGATTGATTTTTTTTTCCCCAAGGAAGTGTTGTGGGTCCAACTCCACAGCAAAATAGCTGTTCTCAGAAACTCAGGTTGAAGTCACCAAACTGCTCAAAATCCAGTGTCCAGAGTCAGGCAGGCCACCTTAGGACAGGACCCTAACCCTGCCATTGGCATAGTCATGGCTGTCCTCTACCCACTGGGTGCTCTTTTGAAGACACTCACCTAAGGATTGCCACAGCCTTCAGACAGGCAGAGGGTGATACATCTGCAAAAGGAAAGCCACCCACAGAGTCTCACCTCTTCTAGGTCACCGTTCCACAACCATCCCTTCCCTTCCAGTACCACCCACACCTTGAGGTGCCACCCACAAGTGCTCTTTCGCTCTCTTGCTCTGTGTGTGCGTTTTTTTTTCTGTCTCTCTCCCTCCCTCCCTCTCTCTGTCTCTCTGTCTCTGTCTCTGTCTCTCTTTCTCTTTCTCCTGTCCCCTCCCTTTCTTAGAATTCCTCCCCCCATCACACACACACACACACACACCTCAGCCTGTTTGTCTGCATACCCGTACGTAGTTCTACACACCACACAACAGCTTTCAAAGAGAAGCATGCATGCATTAGCAGTGTTAATAGCTCCAGTCTCTCAGGCACTATCATCAGCCTGCTCCTCACTGAACAGCTTCTGCAGTAGGAAGACCTGAGCTTAGTTCTTCTCTATGGTCTTCTCTGGCCCACAGTTTTCTTATTTGTAGGACTGCACTGAGGACTTTGCCTACACCATCCTTTCTAGTTCTAACAAGATGCATTAAGACAGGGCTTGCAAATGTGCCTCAAGAGTCCAGGTACTATGAAGACATATAAGATTCATAGGAATTATAGGCTAGTGGACACCAGGTTCTATCTCTAAGAAATAGTAGCCTTTCAAATAAAAAAAAAAAAGGACAACTAAAATCCAACAGTTATTAGATGCATATTATATGAAAGAGATCACCACAGCTTTATGCTATATTTGAATACTTTATATATCTGAAGACAAATGTTCCACATTTCAGCATTAAATGTAGGTGAGCACATTTTACACATATAGGAAAAGAAACACTATTTGCCTGTGTACAGATGTGTGTCATTTTGAGAGAAAACAACACTTGCCTAGGAGTCAGGAGTAAAGCATACAAAAGAGATGGGTTTGGGAGGAAAATAATGCATATATACAAATATATAGATGGATTCAAATCCTGACATATTCATTCACTTTTTGATTTGGGATAATTTATAAGTTAGCTAGTCTCAATTTCCCCATATTAAAAAGAAAGAAATTATGAAGATATTCTCATAGGTTATCTTGTAAATTGTACAAAAATTTACTGCATGCAAAAATATAGAGAGCAGAGAGGGCCCAGTGCATGCATTGTCCCCTCCTGTGTTCTCTCTCTCTCTCTCACTGACACAAGGTGTGGCCCAGGGCACGTCGCTGACCCTTGGAGAGGCCTTTCTCAACTCTAGGGACAGGTGGACCTGATGATTCCCTGGATTCCTTCCAGACTTCGGATGCCGTAATATCATATTTCAAATCTCTATTTTATGCATGGGCTTGAGTTTAACTAATGAGCGGAGCCAAGGGGAAGCCCCTGCAGCCTAGCATTCACTCTGCTTCCAAGGCATTTCCTTTCTCTGAACGTGCCAGTTGTTCCCTCTCATATTCTCAATACAGGGCCCATTGATGACCACAAACAGGAATGCCCAGTGCAGCTGCGGGCCCACTTGAGCCCTCCAAGCGGGCGCGCTCAGGCCTCTTTGTGGGCTCTGTGTTCCCAAAGCCTGTTGTTGGAGTGATTCTGGAATCCTCGACACCTGCACACCAGCTTCCTGAGCAGCGCCCCCCACCACCACCCCACCCCAGCCCTGCCGCCCACCCTCCATCTTCCACTTGCATCTGAACCGCAGCTGCTCTGGCCCCTGAAAGGGGGCAAACCAAAGGGACAGGACATCTCCTTGTTTGGTCTCCCTGGCTGAGTCCAGCCCAGTTTGAAGCTCCTCTGAGCAGAGCCTTTTTGTGGCTTTGCCATTGTGTTTAAATGAGCTTCATCTGCAAGAGGATTTTTTTTTTTTTTAAATAAAATAAAATGAAACGACCACAAAAAAGACCACAGCAGAAGACATCTGGTCTTTCGATGAAAGCTTTCCCCTCCTCTTGAATTATACTAAAAAAAGAAAAGAAAAGAAGTGGGCGGGGCCTCATTTGTACTGCACCGCCCCCTCCCAAAGAAAACCAATACAAACAAAATTAGCACATGCTGGCCTCAAAGGAGTGTAGGACCGGATAGCCCCAGAAACAAGAGACCAGAGGAAAAAAAGACAAGAAGTCTCTCCCATTTCTCCAGCATTGTCTGCATGGTCCTCATCAGAAACCTTTAGTCCCAGTTGCTTTTATGAAAGAATGTCCGATCTTATATTCTCTGTGCCCATTTCACAGATAGAATACTTACAAACTGTTTAGCCATTATGAAACCTTTCCCTGGCCACCTCTTTATTGAGTATTGATAGTTGGGTGTGATGCAGGTTGTACCTGGCAAATATTCTGAGAGACAGTGATGTATACGCTGAAACCCCCAAATCTTTATCACCACACGAAACGCATACTTCTCTCGCAACAGCTGCTTCTTCCTTGCTGGGTTTCCTACCTCTCTGAACCCACATCAAATTCCTGGGTATCAACCTCAAAGGTTCCTTCCCGCTAAAGCACGTGCCATCTACTCCACGGCCCTACTGCCAAGATCTGCCAAAGGACTGCCAAAGCGTCTCCTCGTGTCTCCTGTCCCCGCATTGAGCGTCACGGCTGTCTGAGCCCAGGCCACTTTCTTCTCTTGGTTGACCTGCGTCTACACAGGCCCTACAGCCAGCATTGCTATCAGTGATCACCCCTTGAACAAATCACTTAGTGGTTCTAGGTTGCAGGCTAACCCCCCCCCCCCCAATGTGGCTTCCCAAGTCCCCGAGAGATGGATCCTGCCTCCTTCCTTACTAACCCCACCAACTCTGTGCTGGCAGTTCAACCAAACTTCCTCCCATCCTCCACCTGTCTGACAGTGTGCTCCCTGGGGCTCTAGCACACTGACTCTCTCCTCTCCCTGGAGCACTCTCCTGATTCTGCCTGGAGCACCCTCCCCGATTCTGCCTGGATTTCATTCCAGCAGCCACCCTTCCTGGCCATGCTCCCTGACGGCAGCCAAAATCCCATGTCTTCCGGTGCTCCAGCACAGTGTAAGGTGCTCTCAGGGCACCATCACCAACTGATGCACGGCACCCCTTCAGTTTTACTTTATTGCTTAAGATTCCAGGTTCTTTGCTGAAGAGTCTGGTAACAGCAGCAGGGCATCGATCTTCTATCGCATATTAACACAGTTCCAGCTCCTCACCTGCTACCCACATGTTCCTGCTCTTTTGCGGAAAAGATCACTTTCAACAAAAAAGCAATCCTGCATGTTTGAAAAAAATGGGTTTCTTCCCCTGGGCTTTTAGGTTTATTCAAAATAGCACATTAGCACACACTAGAAACTACAATTTCATTTCTTACTCAGGCAGTATATCTATTTACACAAACAGCCAGCCTGAGGCTCCTTTACATGCAAATTCACCCATAAGAGAGTTTGTTACCTGACTCTCAACCACCACCCCCTCCTATCCTGATGCTCAGGCAGCACTGGTTGTTGTCCTGTGGAAGGCATTCTGTGATTGTCTTAGGCAGTCTCTTCTGCAGCCTCTCTGATGGAGGCACCCTTTCTTTTCTACCGTCCTGTCCCGTGAAGGCACAGTATCACGGGCAGGTGATGGGACTGGCTGTGCTCACATTGCGGGGCATGACAGTACCAGCACATCATCTCCACTCTGCAACTCAAATGGGCTAACGTTGTGTCTGTAGGCTAGGACCTCCTTTCCAGGAGTAGAAATATCGAAAGAGGACTATTGCATAGAGCAGGAAGCCTCTTTCTCAGCTTGAAAACCTTGGTAGAACCATAAAAAACAAAGGCAGCAGGTTCCAAAGCCCAGCCCTGCTGGCAGGCTGTGGAAGGAAACAGCTGGAAAGCCAGCTGGGTGGTTCTCCCCCCCCCACCCCCCCTTCTAGAGTTACCCATCTCCCCTGGCTTCCCAGGCAGACACACTAGCACTTGGCTGGCTGACCCTTCATGCCTGCTATCCACAGAACTTCTTCAGAGTCAAGGGAACCACCAACGTTTTAAGGGAACAGTTACACAAACAGTAGCAACTGCCTTCCTGGTTAAAAACTCAACCATTTCCTTCCAGGCCCAGCGAACAGAGTAAAGAGCAGGTTTTTTTTCTTATGATTTTCCAGTAGCCGAGCGGCAATTTCTTTGTTCCTTTTCTGCTCACCTCACATTCTTTTTCGGGTTTTATTTCCTTAGGAAGTGGGAAAGGCACTTGCTTATAAAACCAGACAGTGACGTGGTTTTAAGCAAAGACAGTCCTGCAGGTTGCTACCTGTGACTGCATAGGACACACTCAATCTGCTTGCCACTCATCTCCCTGTACATCCCATAAGTCTAGAGGCTGACATCTAGGCTTAGAGAGAGCTGACATGAAGACTCCAGGCTGTGGTCCATGCTCTTGAAATTCACATTAAACCAACACTCCTTGTGACAAGGAGTCACAAGTGACAAGGGGCCAAGAGAAACCGAGTCTCTCTTCCTCCCTGGGTTCAAACATATGGATTTTGGAGCAGACAGAGAATGGGGACTAGTGAAGGTGGCAGAATAACAATCAGTTAACTTTATTCAGAATCAATATTGTAAAGAGAAATACTATCATATATATAATATATTTAATTTATATATAACATATTAATTATATAATATAATTATAATATAATATATATTAATTATATATAATAATTTAATTTAGTCTTCAGGCTGTGGAAGGTTGTTTTTAACCAGTGATTTATACAGAGAATCATTGTCTTTGCTGAAAACACTCATAGCTCATTCCTGCTCCTGTAACTTTCTGCATAGCAGTGATATCCGGGAGATGTTAATACAAAGCATCAGAGCTATGGGTTCTGAGAAAGCACAATGAAATAAATGTAGGCCGTGGCATCTCAGAATGGGAGGGGATGGGAAGGACCAGACCTCAGCCTTTTGACAAAGAATTGGGAGAGCAGTGACATTTCTCATGCCTTCCCCAACAGTTCCTGAGCATCTTCTTTACCCTCTTTGCCCTATGTAGAGGACAAGAGAAAATGCTGTAGGAAGGCATGACCATCATTTGAGCTGAGTGTCCTCTGTGGATTGCCCTTTTGGTAAGGGAAAAACAATGGTCAAATGATCAAATGATAATATGGTCAAAGGAGAGCAGCTGCAGCACAGGTGCGGGTAGCCTTGCCTGGGATGTGTTGAAAGCAACAGTGGTGTCTAAACTGTGATGCATGAGCCCCTGAACTTTGGACAGAGAAGGAAAAACAAAAATCCCCTCACATGTCCTGCTGACATCCCAGCATCTCAAAGTTCAGTGCAAAGCAAACACCAGCGTGAATCTCATCACTACCTGCAGAAGAATGATGGCATGCATACTCTCTGTTTCAGGGAGAAGGGGTTTAAGTATTATGAAAGTCAACATGGCATTCCTATCAGACACCCAGGACTAGGTAAAATGCAGACAGCATATTGGCTAGCAAGCAAACTGACATTAAGAAGGACAGAAACATCTGCAATGTTAGGAGGCCATGATGAGACGGCAGAAGGGATAGCATGGATCTTCAAGGTAGGAGAGAGGAGTCTAAAGAGATGCCCTTCATAACGGCAGACTGAGAAGAATGTGAGCAGGACCAGTGACAGCATGTGTGAAGTCTCTGAGGCTGTTGTTTGTTTGTTGTTCGAGACAGGATTTCTCTGTGTAGCCCTGGCTGTCCTGGAACTCACTCTGTAGACCAGGATGGCCTTGAACTCAGAAATCCGCCTACCTCTGCCTCCCAAGTGCTGGGATTAAAGGCGTGTGCCACCAACGCCCGGCGTCTCTGAGACTGGAAAGAGAGTGGCCACTACAGGGGTTGGGGGGAAGGCAGGCTTAAAAAAATAAGTGTACATGAAGTTAAGATGGAGCTGGGGACAGTGTGTAGGTCATCTCTCATTGTATATGTGTATGAAATTCTCAATGAAATGGCAGAAGAATTAAAAATAAAATTGTTGAAGAGGGGAGGGGCTGTATTCAGAATCCTTCTAAGCCATGGGAGGAACTCTGAACTTCCACGTAGGTGAAGAAGACAGTGGGAAGCCATCAGAAAGTTTCAAACAGGGATGTGACTTGATCTAATTAACATGCTGTTTTCCATGATCTTGCCTACTGCCTAAAACAGATTGGATGGAACAAGGAAACTGTTCCTGATGTCCTCACAGGAAGTTGTTGAGTAGAGCTTCAGTACAGATCAATAGGGGCTGAAAACCACAGGCCCTTTCTCTAAATCAAATAACAGTTGTTTAGGATTAATAGTCTTAAAAAACACACATCGTATTTTCCAGATGTCTTATCATAAGTGTAGATGATAAAAGTTATAGACTGCTGCTACAAGGATGTGCAAATTATAGATGATGTTCCTGGTCTCCCTTTTCTCCTTCTCAGATGTTCCAAGAATGGAGGTTAAGAGGAGCTGTGACAGTGACAGAGAGCTATACAATATAGGTCACTTGCATCGCGTTTCCCTATGCAGTCTCAACCTCACTACACAGCAACAGCAACAAATGTCAGCAGCAGGAAGTATAGAACAAGAAGAATTAACCACACTTTTTTTTTTTCATCCAAACTCCAGAGTCACACACATTTACGGTTGGTTTGACCAGGGTTGGGGGTGGGTGAGGTGGCTTCTCACATTTTTTTAACCAATAGGATTTCATAGCCGTCATCAAAACAACAGCCTTTCCACAGCTGACCTTTTGTGATAGAGGGCTTGGTGGGAAGAAAAGGAAGGAGGGAGAAAACATGGACTTTGCTCATTTGTCATTCTAATAGCTAAGCACTGGATCGGTCTGACGTTGCAGACACATTAATTTGATTAAGATACAATCCATGGGTCATTCAGGCATATAAAGTACTCTTGCTTAATTGCAAAATTAACAATGGAACAGGATAAATCATTACCAAACTGAAGGTTATTCTGGGATTCATGGACTTTTTTTTTTTTCTTTTCCTCACCCAATTCATTTTCTCCATCTAAAGTTGTTTTCGACACTTGGTTAAATAAAAAAAATCTGGACTAAAGCAACAGTGGGTACACGCCAGCTCTTCAGGGCATCGGCTAAGGGAGCTTAGGCACACGGAGAACTGGAGTACTGGTAAACCCATCCTGCAAAGTCTTTTCCAGAGTGCCTTTGCTTCCCAAGTATTCATAAGCATCACATGATTCACAGGACTTGGGAAGCCATCCATCGCCTCAAGAAATCATCTCTGAAGACTGAAGGCTGAAATTTAGCTTCCATTTCTTAGCAACACAGAGTTTGTTTCAGGACAGCCTAATTTTGAAGCTTAAGCAACCTTTGTCCAATCACTTATTGACCGTTATATTCCAAGCACCATGATAAATGATGAGTGAAGAAAAAAAAAGCAAACAAAGATTCGATCTCTTTCTCAACAAACTTCCAGTCACTGGGTTCTTTGGCTTTTGTGATTACATAAAAAGCACCTAGCTACACAACTGAGTCCACTGATGTGCTAGAGCAGAGGAATGAGAGTAGACCATGAATACAAAAACAATCTATCGGCAAGTGGATATGGTTTGAATTGGCCTTACACTGAAGTAGACACAGTTGGCCATGCAGAGGGGGGAGGAAAGAGGATAGAATGGTCCCCTCACGGACAGTCCCAACAGGTCCTTGTGGTCATGTGAGAGTGGAGAACTTATCCCATCTCACACAGAAGAAAGAGTTCTACACATGATATATACTCATTGATAAGTGGATATTAGCCCAGAAGCTCGGAATACCCAAGATACAATTCACAAAACACATGAAACTCAAAAAGAAGGAAGACCAAAGTGTGGATACTTCAATCCTTCTTAGAAAAGGGAACAAAATACCCACGGAAGGAGTTACAAAGTGTGAAACAGAGACTAAAGGAGTGACCATCCAGAGACTGCCCCACCTGGGATCCATCCCATAGACAACCACCAAAACCAGACACTATTGTGGATGCCAACAAGAGCTTGCTGACCGGAACCTGATATAGCTGTCTCCTGAGAGGCTCTGCCAGTGCCTGACAAATACAGAAGTGGATGCTCACAACCATCCATTGGACAGAGCACAGGGTCCCCAATGAAGAACCTAGAGAAAGGACCCAAGAAGCTGAAGGGATTTGCAGCCCCATAGGAGGAACAACAATATGAACTAACCAGTATCTCCAGAGCTCCCTAGGACTAAACCACCAACCAAAGAAAACACATGGTGGGACTCATGGCTCTAGCTGCATATGTAGCAGAGGATGGCCTAGTCGGTCATCAATGGGAGGAGAGGCCCTTGGTCCTGTAAAGGTTCTGTGTCCCAGTATAGGGGACTGCCAGAGCCAGGAAACAGGAGTGGGTGTGTTGGTGAGCAGGAGGAGGGGAGAACGGATAGGGGGTTTTCTGAGGGGAAGCTAGGAAAGGGGATAACATTTGAAATGTAAATAAAGAAAATATCTACTAAAAAGAAAAGAAGAAATAGTTCTGAATTCAAGTTCAGGAGACATTGTCTGATATTTATGGACTTGAGCAGAGCACTTTACTTCCAAGAAACTTGATTTTTCTCATCTGCAGAATGAGAATGAAGACCCTGCACTGGATAGTTTTATGACAACTTGACCTGAGCTATAGTCATCTGAGAAGACAGAACCTCACTTGATTAAAAGGTCTCCACCACATTGGACTAGAGGAGGAGCATTTTCTTAATTGGTTATTGATATTATAAGGCCCAGCTCATTTGGGTTGTACCACCCTGGGCTAGCGGTCCTATGTTCTTAAAAAAGCAGGCTGAGCAAGCTATAAGGATCAAGCCAGTAAGCAACATTCCTTCATGGCTTCTGCATCAGCCCCTGACTTCAGGTTTCCATCCACTTTGAGTTCCTACCTTGGCTTCCCTCAATGACCTTGGGATATGTAAGCTAAATAAACCCTTTTCCTCCCCAAGTTGGTTTTGGTCATGGTGTTTCATCAGAGCAATAGCATACCTGACTAAGACAGAAATTCAAACCAGGATTGTGGGGTATTTCTGTGACAGGCTTGACCATGTTGTCTTTCAGGGGATTGTGGAAGGACTTTGGAACTTTGAGCTAGGAAAACGATTGAATGTTAACAGTTCAGGGGGCAGTTCT
The DNA here is from genome assembly GCF_900095145.1 of Mus pahari. Taxonomy (NCBI): domain Eukaryota; kingdom Metazoa; phylum Chordata; class Mammalia; order Rodentia; family Muridae; genus Mus; species Mus pahari. The sequence goes on from NC_034601.1 coordinate 19,541,791, forward strand.
GTAAGAACTGAGAAGATAAGAATGTTGAGGGCAATGCAGGTCTAGGTTGTGAAGTCTCAGAGGGAAGTTTCAATCTTCTTCTACAGCTATTTACTCTTTTGAGTTAAGATTTTGTGGTTCTTCTCAGTCGGGGCTGGAGAATAAGCTCTGGTTAGCAAAAGATCAGCACCATCGAAGTGAAACCTTACTTTAGTAGGACAATTGATAGTGGTTAGTTGGAGCTGAGAAACTATTGGCAATTAAGAAGATACCAGAATCATTGAAGGGAAATCTGGAAAGTAACATTTCCTCAGGTTCATCACAAAGAGCTGTGCACCACAGGGGCCAAGGTTGTACCTTGGGTTGGCAGCCAAACACAGTAGTAGTGAGTAAAAGACTCCTGGGTGATAATGGTTTAGAAAGCATGGATGGGTCATGTAGAGCAACTGGAGCTGTGCCTCTGGGGCTGGGGGGTAGAAGAGGCCATTGGTCAAGGTGCAGCCTTGGTAGAAGTTGAAGACAAAGGATTGGGGGGGGGGGGCGTATGAAGAAGGTTGAGGCTTGGTACCGTGAAGAGAGCATAGGAGAAGCTATTGATGAATGCAGCCCAGTGGAAACAGAAGACCCCAGAAGTTTACTACCATGAAATGACTGCCAAGTGCCAAGAACATTGTACAGCAATGGAGCCAACCCGAACACTGGAACAAATCTGTATGTAAAGCAGAAGGGGGAGTCGGGGCAGTGACCCTTTGGAGGAGCCCAGAAGGTCATGAGAAAATCACACATTGAACATTGATTTATTTACACTATTGGATTTTGGGTTGGTTTTGATCTGATTGCAGCTGTACCCAGTTTTTTTTTTTTTTTTCTAGGCAAATTATTATTTATTTTTTTTATTGTACTGGATCCCACAGTTGGAAGACTTTGAGTGTTCAAAGATATGTTGGAACTTCACAGAGATTTTGTATTTTAAAAGAGACTGGGTATTTCTAAAGAGATGTTTGAATTTGTAAGGCTATGGAACATCTTACGTGTATAAAAATTCTTATATTGCAATGTTGATATTGATGTGGCATCGAGGGGATGACCAAGCAAGGAAAGTTTTTCGCTTAACAGAGGTGTGTTTATGCATCAATTTGACAAGAGGTTAATTGTGCTGGCTAGTTTTACGTCAGTTTGACACAAGCTATAGTCATTTGAGAGGTGAAAGTCTCAATTGAGAAAAAAATCCTCCATAGTAGTGGACTATAGAGAAGCCTATGGTGCATTTTCTGTATTAGTCATTGATGCTGGAGGGTCCAGACCATTGTGGGTGGCATCACCCCTTGGCTGGTGGTCCTGGGTTCTAGTAAAAAGCAAGCTGAGCAAGCCATGAGGAGCAAAGCCAGTAAGCAGCACTCCTCCGTGTCCTCTGTATCAGCTCCTCCCTCCAGGTTTCTATCCTGCTTGAGTTCTACCTTGGCTTCCCTCAATAAGCTGTGACTTGGGATGTGTAAGCCACATGAAATCTTTTTCTCCGAGTTACTTTTGATCTTGGTTTTCAACACAGTCGCAGTGACCCTGACTAATACAGAAATGCAGATCGACTTCATGGGTCCTTTTGAGAGCCAGCGAAATGGTGCATATAAATTTCAATGAATAGATAAGGAAATGCTGGGCTTCAAGTCCTTTTTGATATTTATGGAGCAGAGATATCACCTCAACGGAGTTATGAGACACGACACAGACAGCAAGCCACCCACCAGCTGTCGTTCAGGACACCATTTATTCTGTGCTCTGGCAAATGGCTTTGTTTGCCAATGGAGCAACAGATTCACCATCTGAGAATCTCTCAGGGCCAATGGACACATGGAGAACAAGCGACATGTGACATGGGACTTTCGTTCTAATCTCCACCAGCCCATTCAGCCCTGTTGTTTCTCCACTATCTCATACAGTATCCTGCAGTCATGTCCCACAATGCATCCTGTCTGATTTCTGATCTATAGAGTCACAGCACTCCCTTTAGTAATGGATGTGGTCCCAAGAGATCTGTAAGCTAGGCCAAGAGCATTGCAAAGAGAGCTTGCCTCTAGAACCCCGCTTTTGGGAAAAGAAAAAAAAAAAAACTAAGAAATGAAAAAAACCAACAAACTAGTTACTACCTTGAAAAGATTCATCACTGTATGATACTCCGGATGAAGCTCAAAAATGACATACAGCTTGCTTCCCTGAGCCCTACATCCAAAGGCTTGAGGTGGTTGAGGCGCTTACAGACACCAATAGACAATTTTATCACTGTTAAATTACTCTTTTTCAGACTGTCAAGGCTCCATTCTTGTTATTTTGAAGTGAGACACTCTTTGAGATATGGCATGTCAGTGGCGATAGTGGTGCCTTAAAGCCAGAGCAGGCCATGACATTTGTTCCGTTCATTCCTGATGACAACTTCATGTCTTTGCTCTTGTGCTCTTAGTAAGAAGAAAAAGCCGGTCTACTCTGTGCGCACAGCCCAGAGAACTGGGTGGGTGAGTTAGCTCTATTCGGTAGCTTGAAGCACATTTGTTGACATTGCCAACGTTGAGCTCTTTTAAGAGCTGGCTTAGAAGGTAGACCTGACTTCTATAATTCCTTCCAATTCTGATAGTATGAAACACTAGAATTCTTTTTAGTGTATTCTATTAACTTTGCAAGAGCCAATAGTCATAGAGAAGAGGATCATTTGGGGTCCTCTCTTCCCTCCCCTCTAAAATGAAGGTGATCTCTATGCTATAGGGTCCTTGGGAGCTTTAGATGTGATATATGCCTATAGGGGAACTTTTAGCCAAAACTTTAAAAGTCAGCTGCCTCCACACACCCTGTTCCAAGTTCTCATCATCTTCATGGTCTGGATACATGCTCACTGACCTACTGTTGACCACAATCAACTCCATGGTCAAATATGATAATAATGTCATAAGTTTTCTTACTCTGCCTAGGGGTCATGTGGAAAGTCTATCAAGTTGTCTGTTCCTTCTGGCCTGGAACCTTGTGACCAGGACCTACAGGTTGCTTCAGGTATGTGAGAAAGGACACACGGGAGCGCTACCCTATAAAGACCGTAATAGGACATGCTATCACACACTTTTAATCTCAGCATTTGGGAGGCAGGTTTGGGTGGATCTCTGTGACTCAGAGGTCAACCTGGTCTACATAGTGAGTATTAGACTGATAAACCGATATAGTGAGGTCCTGTCTCAAAACAAAAGCAAAGTACCTTCTCTGCTCCATTGTGTTTGCTCTCTGTCCCTGGGGTAGCAGAGGAGAGAATGCCGGAGATGGGAAAGCTGAAATCCAGAGGGTAGGTGCTTTGGGTTTAACACTGCAGAAGCTCTGGACGAGAATAAGTGCTCGTCAGCTGCAGCAATGCCACTGGAGGATGCCCTAGGAACATGTTTCACTTGTTCATTGTTCTCATCCCTTGAAGAACTTGAAGGGAAAAAAAATCAGAAAATTCTGCTTGCTTTTTCCTAATTTAATGAGGTCAAATGATCTTCAGGAACGAAGAGTGCAGCTCCAGCTCAGCTTTTAATTAGCTTCAGGAGCCCTTGTTTCAAACTAGCCTGGTCCCCAAAGCTGTTCACTGTTCTGAAGGAGGTGAAAATGCAATGGCCTTTTGCTCCGTGGCATCACAGTCAGGTATCCCCCTAGCATCGAGGTCACATGGAGGAAAAGTCACTCTGAGTAACTTGGGCACCCCCATTAGAATGCCAGAACTTGTAAACCATCCTTGAAGAAAGTTAATTTAGATCAAGTTTAATAGTGTGTGTTTTTTCTGATAGCAAACTGTGTGAACGTGAGCCAGTTCCTCCAAGTCAACAGCAGAAAAATCAGGACTTTGGAGTCAAATAGACCCTGTGCTCATCTGAGCGCCTGTGTGAGTTAGCTCAGGATGGGTGGCTTCTGTCCCCACATTCATGATACAAATGGCTGTGCCTGACTTGGAGGATGACTGAAGGGAGTAAATGGGTCCTAGGAGTGTGCTCCAATGCCTCTCCCTTTCCTCTCAATTGCAATACAATGCAAATTCTTCCCACTCTGCCTCTTTCCCCAGGGTTGAGCAGAATACAGAGATACAGAGGTCAGGACCTTAGCTCCTGGCTGTGCAGCCTGAGGCCCTGCTCCCTTCCTGGCTATGTGACCATGGGCAAGTTCCAGAGCCTCTTTGTTTGCATTCAGAGTGAGTCCGCTGTGAGAGGCTTCTCCGAAGGATTACCGGCAGGTCTAAATTAGAAAGTGGACAAAAAGCCCTTGCCTAGTGCCTGGCACATGGTAAATGCCCAATAAATTATTAGGTAATAATGGCAGCAATAACATCTGAGAGTGCATTGTAAAACTTAAAAATCCTCTAAGATGTCTCCCTTCAATCCTTTTTGGAAAGAACGCGTCGATGTTAGCAATGCTTATGTAAATGTAAGTGGTTATTATTTATGTAGGAAAACATTACTGAGTATTATTCAGGAAGAGGGAGAGAACAATGTAAGGGAAGAAAGAAATTTATGACAGGCTTCTTGGCGGAAAGGGGCGCACATCACATCACAGCCATCAACACAGAGCGCCCTACACACTCGGGCAGGACATACTGCAAGCATTATTGACAGTTGCCTTTCAAAGGAGGAGAGGAAGGGGCTGTGGAAGAGAGGTGGTAAAAAGCCTCATTCTACTGCCTCTAAAATGAATCCTAAGCCTATATTTACTAAACAGAATCTCACTAAACACACAGCCCCAGGGAGGCAGCCTTCAGGGAGAGGGCCTTATAGCAAGGACCTGACAGTAAACGCAGCAACTGACTAAAGGCAGAGAGGAGGCACTGGGATCCTTTGGCCATTAGGTGAAGTCTTTTTTTATGGAGTTTACTCTCCTTACTACACCCACTGGACTTTTCTAAAGAAGAACACTGGGCACTTGGCCGCGCAAAATGAATTATACACAAGGGTGTTGAAAAATGGAAGTAGAAATATTAAAGCAAATGGAAATGCCAAAGACTAGCATTACAGTCATTGCTGGATTGAGCATCAGAGTCAACTCAGAGCTTCCGAGTAGTGGGGACAAAAGAAGAAACCCATCCTTATCCTTTCGTGCTTTGTAAATGTCCACGACCTCTTAAGCAATGTACAAAATCCAGGCAAGGTCTCACTTAGGAATCTTGTATTTTCTGCTCAGCGAACATATGTAAAAGGCATGGGATGTGTATGCATGTAATGTGTGTCTGTGGATTCATGGACAATGCAGGGAGGCACTGGTGAGTGGTTAACACACACACACACACACACACACACACACACACATTTATATATGTATTAGAAGCACCTGTAAATTAAATCACTAAACATGTGCTGCTGCTGCTGCTGCTGCTGCTGCTGCTGTTTTTTTAGGTGATGAAAGAACGGAATGCAAGCTCTTTCACTTATGTTTTTAAGCTAAATGTGCACATGTAAGGTAAATGTACATGTTTTCTAAAACTTGAACAATCTTCAAATCACTTTGGCCAGCTTGCTAATTTTATTTTCAATGACGGTTCTGTCTCCCCAGGGCTCTGATCTACCTCAGGACTCGGTTTAACTACTACTGTTCTCAAGCCGTTCCCACTTAGGCTAGTGACCGTGAGAATTCGCCAATTGTTTACAAAATCAGAGATGACTGCTTGCAAGGGTACCTACTTCTGGGAACCACCATGACTTTTGCTTGCCACTGACTGAGAAAGGAAAGAAGGGATATCATCAAGACCCTAGGCCTGCAGTGAGCTCTGGTAAAGACCCTAGGCCTGCAGTGAGCTCTGGTAAAGACCCTAGG
>NC_034601.1:19548270-19594062 GCF_900095145.1 Mus pahari
TGTGTGTGTGTGTGTGTGTGTGTGTGTGTGTGTGTATTATTAAAAGAGTAGAGAGACTGGCAAGCCAGGGAGAAGGACCACAGGATGGCAAGGCGCTTATAGCATCAGCCCTTCCTCTGCCAGGGCCCCTGAGAGTGACTTCCCAGCCAGTAGATAGGAAGCCCTCCCCGGGCCTAGACTGGATGGACAGCCTCCTTGCACGTGCCAGCCAATGCTGCACACATCTGTTCAGTACATTTGGCTTCGCTCACTGACCAGCTGCTGGCACCGAATCAGAAAGGGCAGGTGGGAGCTCTGGGCGGGGGCAGGAAGGAGAGAAGGATTGTGCACAGTTGTCCCAGACAGAGAATGAGGAGGTGGCCAGTAAGGCTAAAGCTGGGAGAGGTCCTGCCCTGGAACAGCAGGGCAGGAAGCCCACAGGAGTGGTAGGCCTCATATTAATCACCCCCAGTGGCAGGTGAAGCCAAAGCACCCGAAGGCTGCCTACAAGACTCTGTGCCAGGTGCATGCTGCGTTTCCTGTGCTTTCTGGGGCTCCTTCTTGCTACCCCAACATTGAGTCTTTTAGGAATTCCTCACTGGACAGCACATTGCTACCTACGAGATTAAACATTTTATTTCCCACCTCTAACAAGGCTTTTGAATTCTTTCAAGGCTCACAAAGATCTCCAAGCTGTTAGCATTCTCCTCACCAGCTGAAGGAAATGTTGCAAAGAGCGTGCCTGCCCACAAGACACGGGCTCTGGGGAGAGTAAGGGATATTCCTGAAGCCACCCGCTCAGCCCGAGAAAGAAGGATGAGCAAGCACTGGCTTCTCCACACAGCACCATTTGCTCGGCCAAAAATTTCAGCTGAGGGCCAAGATGGTGAGCTGTGAGTGGTAAATGCAGTCACTAGGGAGAGCCATCTTAGCATGCTGTCTTAGAAGGAAACTTGTTCAACAGCAGCAGGCTGTCTTGTCTCATGATGCCTCAGGACACTTGCCAGCTGGGTGGTTCCTTTCTGGGTCTCTGTCTGGGTGGTCACTCTCTAAAGAGAATATTCAAATTGCTCCTGCTGTGTTGACAACCTTGCCTGCTTGTCACCTCTGTTTCTGAGAGTTCCTTTCCAATTGCTGGTGACACCTGTGCCACAGGAAGCAATGTACCACACCTCAGCTGAGGCTGCTCAATTCTTCTGTCCGCGGGAGCAGCGCCGTCTGTTTACTTCCAGTTCATTCTTACAAGCCAGAGGTTCATGTGTACTTCTGGGACATTCCTAGCAGCTGAAGGGTCAAAGCTGGGTGACAAAGAATCGCCAGCATTCAACCTTAACTTTTATGTTGGTTTATTTTATATTTTTTACTTTCAGATTACATGAGTTTTGCCTACGTGTCCGTCTCTATGCACTCATGTGCATGTGTGATACCCAAAGAGTTCAGAAGAGGGCCAGAGAGCCACTGGGACTGGAGTTACAGACAGTTGTGAGCTACTGTGTGGGTGCTGGGAATTGAAATTGGAGCTTTTGGAATCGTAACAAATGCTCTTAACCTTTGAGCCATCTCTGCCACCCTCGGTCTCAAATTTTAAAACATAATCAATTTCATGAGCTTTAACGATACAGGCTCAGGCTTTGAAGAATGTCAGAGATTCACACCTTTCTCCCCTGCCACCCCACCACCACACACACTTATTTAAAATGAGGATTCTACCAGCATGCTCAGTCTGAGGGAGTGTGGTGAATGAAATCCCCAAACACTGTAACTGGCACATTTTGGTCACAGGTATCACCTGATCAGAAGGTTATGGAGAATGACAACAAGGTTTGTCCTCTGTAGCCTGGGGCCAGTGGGCGGGGTCTGCCTTCACCACATACCACCACCCTTCCTGCTCTCCTCTTAGACCTCAAGCCCCTGCAGGTACCACTCTCCCCACACCCAGCTAACCTGGCTCTCATCTCTTTAGCTGTTCCACTACCTCCCCCTCCTCCCATCTTCATGCCTTATGCTATAGACAGCTGTGACCAGCCTCAACAATGCCAAGGAATAATGGTGGGCCATAAGAAATAAATTAACAAGCTACACCTGAGCTTTCCAATTGACTTCTTAGACTATATTACAGTTCTGAAGTACCATAGACGCAAAGCAGATATCTAGAGTCATTCTACATAGGCCCCTTCCTCAGAAAGTCAACTGTTTCTGTAAGAACTTAGTTATCAATACATTGATTGGCTGGCATCTAGAAAGACCTTAATTTTGTGCTGAGCTCTATTCCAGAACTGATGGCCTTTACTTTGTCTTGGGTCGGAAAGAATTTACAGATGCAGCACCAAGTTTATCCCTCTATGACATCCACTCTGAACCACTGCTTTATCCCATCTTGCCCTCATTCCTAATCATCAGTTCTCCTTGTCTGATCTATGAAGCCAGCTTGGTCCAGTAGCCCACTCCCCAGCCCAGTGGTAGAATGGCCACCGACCCCAGACTTGAATCCTCTGCTGCTTCATATGACTAGATGCTTCATCTCCAGAGGGTGCAATCTCCTCGTTTATAAAACAAGAAGGAAAATGTACCTCTAGAGAGTCTGGGAATCGACAAGGATATAGAATATCACAAAGCATTGTCTGGTGAACTGTTGCAACTTTCCTTAAGATGGGCATCAATTAGAACAGACTGGATGCTTGGTGCCAGCTAGAGGGTGGCCCATCACCATGTACTGCTGACACTTCCCGAATCCAAACACACAGACACCTACTTAACTTCGCATCGGGGGTTTCCCCTCCTCTGCTCCTCCTACTGTGCTTTTGTGTATCTGTGTATTCTGATTCTTGACCAGCCTTGTGTTAGGGTCAGCGCATTACCAGTTCATGAGAACAGGTTCTCAGCATCCTTCCCATTACCCAGTATTGGGAGCTTGAAAGAGGCTCCCGTGGAATCGGATACAACACAAAACGAAAACAAATGAAGAACACCGTGAACTAGACCCTTGCTTCTCAAGAGTGGTTTGTTTACATTTACAGGCTCACAGGTACAGCCACACACTTGATATTTTTTCTATCTTCTTTGGGTTTAGCTCTGAACTCACAGTTATACTGCATTCAGGAGGAAGCTTCAGAATGTATTACTCAAGCTAGCCCTGCGTCTTTGTGGAAATACTAACTCCTCATAAAACTGTGCTGCAGAGGAACCATCAGTTTGAGAGTGGAAATAGGAGTTGTGTTGTATCTAAGTGGTAGGTAGAACACGTGCTTAGCATGTGTGGGGTCCTGAGTTCGATCCCCGGCACTGAGAAAAGAAATGGAAACATCCCAACAGGAAACCAAAAGGCTATAATGAGTGTCCATGAACTTCAGGATTAGCCCTCCTGCTAACAACACCCACGCAGATCCACTCAGCACAGCTCAAGTACTTCCTTCCTGTGAGGCTCCCTCCTGGTGACGCAGTCTCCTGGGCCCTCCGGCTTCCCTTGAGCACTGATGGAAATCTCCCAAGTCCCCAGGGTTTGTCTTCTAGCCTTTCCGGGAATGCCTGTACTCTGCCCTGGAAACATCCTGGAGTAAAAACTGTATGGAAGACGAGGAATCCTTTGCTCATGAAAAGGAAGCCCCACCTTTGCATCGGTTGGGAAAGTTTCAGACGACACACATGGGCTAAGATGCAGGCACCATGGGAGCTCAAATCTTGTTTTAATTTGGGACTCCTGGAGAAGTCTGGAGGGCAATCGAGGGAGGGCTCTTCCCCATCTGCAGTGTTCAGTGTAGCCTTGCTGAACTGAGGACCATGATGAAAGCATACAAGGCATAGCCGGTGCCAGGCCTCGTTTAGCATCCAGTCCTCCCAAAGAAAGACTGTACTAAGGAGATAAATAGGTGTGTGACACGTCAGTGGTGGGGTGGTGGGAAGGAAAATTCCTAAAAAGAAGCTATGTCTGGCTGGGAATGTAAAACCCCTAGAAGGAGTTTCTGTGTCTGCAGGGACAGATAGATCGATAGGAATTTTGGTACTGTGGAGAGATTGGAATTTTGCAGATTCAGAGGCTCGATATTTTATTTTGGGCTAGTTTTAGCTTGTAGACCAGCCTCTCCTTGCCCCATTCTGTAACCTCACAAAAATAAATAAAACCCTTTTAGAAGTTATCCACTTAGAACTAACATTTCGTGATAATAAAAACTCTTAGCAGCTATATTAACTGAGCAGGACACTAGCTTCTGCCAAGACAGGAGCTAAGAATGTCATCAGTTAGCACACTGGGCCTACAGAATAGCTCCCCCATCGCCCTGTACCTGCCTTTGGTGTGCCCACCAGTGTATTTTAAAGTTGCCTTGGTTTATGACTTTATTTGTGCTTAACAACAACAACACAAACAAACAAAACAAAAACAAAAACCAAAGCCTGTGAAATTACTTTTACGTTGGAACATGAAATTTGGGGCAACTGAAACCTGCGTTCCTGGCCTATGGTCACTCAAAATGGACCCAGAGGAAAACGATCTCGTATTCCTTTCAGATGAGAGCTATAGTTTTCAGGCGAACAGTGGGGAGATGGATGGGTCTCCTTACGAGGAAACTTTCTCGTGGGTCTTGAGGTCTGATGTTCTCTGCTGTCGTGGAACCCTGCTTGTCATAGAGTTCATGGATCTCCTCTAAGAAGCCTTTTGTTCCTGTCTGTACTTGAAATATCTCCCCACAGCCCAATCCAGAGAAATACCTGCCAATTAAACCTTAAACCCGTGTGTGTCCATCCCCTCCCCCACTTCCCACCACCCCTCTCCCCCACTGGTCCCACAAATCCCACCAATTCCCATCTCTTTACAACTGTAACTCCTGTGGAATGCTGAACATTTCTCCCCACCCGACTCCTCCCACAAACCCTGCCTGGACATGTCATCCCCAAACCTGGCACACGGGCAGCTTTCTCTTTGGGAAGGTTTTATGAGCATCTCCACTGGAATAATTATCGGAAGGAAGAAAAGTTCCAGGAGTCTCTCCAGCCGTATCCTTGCCCACATCTCTGGCTTACCCTGCACTGTAGTATGCAAATCCCTCGCCCTAACCTTCCTCCTGTCTCCCCATTCTCTTCTCCTTCTTTAGGGGCAATGACTCCTGCCATCAGGTACCCTATTGTGCTGAAACAATGCCAGATGTGGAGAGTCACACTCCCAGAGATCCTCCATAGCTCGCAACCCCCCCCCCCACATGTTGGTCCCTTGTTTTACTGGTGGCAGACCCTCTGTGTAACCTAGGAACTGAGTTGACTACCATCCTATCCCCTCTCCACTCTTCAGCTCTTGCCTGATGACAGGACTCTTCCTCCCACTGTGACACAGGAATGTCCAAGCACCTTAGACTGGGTTTTCAGGTGACTCCTTACTGAAGACCAAAGTCCAGGCGTGAGCTGTGTCCGGCCCTGATGAAAGGATGCCATTCTTCCAGAATTGACTTTCTATTTCTTGCTTTACCTTCCCAATGGTGTCTCTTCATGCCTTCGCTCCCAGTCTTCCAAAGTCCAAGTGCACATACATAGTCAACTCCCTTCCTTTCTCTTCCTATCTGTCTAACTAGAGGTTACCTCAGACTTGTTAAATTCCTCCATTACTGAATGTCTGCTTTCTAATCCATGAAACAGCCAAAGAGACGTGATTTTACAACACTTACCGTTTTAAACTTTGGTTAACTCACACTGGCCTTTATTATCTGATGGCTTTCTCTTCATCCGAATCAGCCATCTCCTGCAGCAGGTGGAGATCAGATAACAGAGCACGGCAGACCACAGAACGGGGTGCCCAGTGCTGACTGCTCAGTGCTGAGCTTAAGGCGTGCCTGTATTCATCAGCTGGCTAGTGGATTAATTTTTTTTTATTTCCTACACACATGATAATAATGTAACTTGAACGTCTGTTGTGTTTAGATACAGTAACTAGATGATCATTTTCAATGAGACTATGTGGCCTTTCAGGAAAAGAAAGAAAAGATCTTAGCCTGCCACTGAGTGTCTTATCATACTGGCCAGCTCAACTCATGTCTGTTTGGCTTCACGGTGAGGAAAACCACTGACTGACCTTCTTCTGTGTGCAACTCAGGAAACATAAGTTAAGTAGGCCTACAAGAGTTGGCTAAGGGAGCTCAAAAATCTCCATCAAAGTGTCTAGGGCGACTTAGGAGGAATCAGGTAACTGCTGGAGCTGGTGAGTGTACGCAAATGCTCACATATTTGGAAACACCCCTACTAAAAAGAATAGTAATAAATAGAAGGACGCAGAGTGGTCCTCATATAGCAGAACAGCTGTGCAGGGCTGAAGGGGAGGTAGAATTTCAGTGGGCCAACACGGGCTCAAAGGCCAGTTCAGGCAGGGAACATGAGGAGCCATGGCACAGAGTGGGGAATACAAGGTGCCCAGGGAGAGCTGGGCATGCTCGTTGGTGGCTGCAGCTGGTGGGGCAAGCAGGGAGCAAGGGAGATGGGCTGGAAAGGTATTGTAAGGTCAGAGCAGAAAGGCCCAGAGAGGCATGGTGAGGAGCTGGGCCAGGGAAAGTGATCTCACTGGCTAAGCTTGAGTGGGCCTGCCCCTCCTCAGACGGCCTGGGTGCAGGCCCAGAGCAGGACATGTGGCAGCAACTGGCAGGGAGGGTGCTGGCAGCTCCACCAAGCTTGTTTCTTCACCAGGAAACAAGGTTTCCTGTAACTCAGACCCATGAATCAGCATTTCCTCTGTCAATAATACACAGCAAGAGACGCACCGGCACGGAGCTTGGGGGGAATGGAAGAAAGCAAGGAATATTCCATGACATAGCTGGCCTCTGCTCCCATTCCCTCCTGATACGCTCCCAAATAGCACTCACATTTCTTAAGATCCTTTTCTTAGCTCAGTCTCCCCGTGAAGACTAAGTTGCACGCAACACCTGCCTCTCTTATCCCATTAGATGTTTCCATCATCAAGAGAAACCCACTCGTCCCATCCTTTACTGGTGTGCAACAGTGAACTACGGATGGGTGACTTGCCTTGGAGTCGACTCCATGTTGACGTGCTATCAAATTAACCCAATAACTCCACAAGGTCCACAGGGGGCGTGCAAGCGACTTCCCTAGTAGAGACAAGGAGGAGAAATGCTGGCCAGTCAGCTGTTTACAAGAAGCCAGACCTGATCTGGCTCCTCAAACACAGCACAGGAGACACAGAATCTGCAGAAGTAAGGCTACCTATAAAACACTTTATCTCAAGTATCGTTAGTGATGGCGATTGAACTGATAAAATATTTAATGAACTTAATTTCTAGTAGTAGAATAGTATGTGTGCATAGTTTGTCAATCACTAGAAAGAATCTTATTTGCTCTCTTATTCCGTTTACCATGCCAGATCAGTCCTAAATATGCACAGGAGTGCACAATCAGATAAACAGCCCTGCCCTCCATAAAGCTTATGTTCTGGTTTCCTACTGTGCAGACAATGAACAAGAGCAAAGAGGAGAGTGAGCTGGAGGGTTCTACTTGTGTAGATCGGGAAGATGAGGGTCGTGAGGCCCTTTTACACAGCCTGTGGAGGGACGATGCCTTTGAAAACGTGTTTGTTAAAGCAAGCTTCCAAAAGGCAAAGAAGATGTGTGGCCATGTGGGGTAATGGGAGTCAGCAACAGAAATACTATGCAGGCGGCCTGAGACAGTACCCATTGGAATGTCCAAAAAAAAAAAAAATGGCAAGAAATCAAGAATGGCCAGCGTGGAGAGAGAACAGAGGAAGGTTAGGGAGACAGAGCAGAGTGGGAATCATGAGTCGACGTACAGAAGTGTTATCATCTACTTAAAATAAAAATAATGAAAGGTAAAATAAGTCAAGAACAGCGGATGGAAAACAACCACCACAAAAAATATGGGAAGGACACTTAGAGTTGGCAAAGAAGACAGGAAAAGGAAAGGCCAGGGTGGTGTGGAAAGAGAGAAGAAATGCAGCAGCTGTCTTCCACTCTCTGATCCCCTAGTCCAGATTTGAAACTCCGTTGCAGTCTCCAAACCCTAGAACCCATTGCTGCAGCCCCTTCTTGTAGGACAGTATAGGATAAGGCCTACAGAGAGCTTCCCCTTGACTGGGGTCATTGCCCATGCAGCTTCATGTCATTCAGGCCCCCAGGACTCTGCAAACATCCACTTGCAGGGGCCTCAGGCCGAAAGTAAAACCAACTCACCTGACCCCCATCCTAGATTTTCCAGGGACATCTTTATCTTTGGAGGACAACCCACTTCAAGCAGCAGGCAAGCAACCCCAGGAGGAGGAGACACTGACTATGTCAGCTCCATCTTACAAAGGCTCATTCCATAGCGTGCCTTGCTTTGAGCCTGATTCACCTTCGAGGGTGAGCAGTGCATGTGTAGGGGTGGTGAGGATAGAGTGTGAATAACATGAGAGGAACAATGTTGTCTTCTTGCTGGAAGCCAATGTTCCCTCACTCTTTGTTCCTTCTCATTATTAATCCCTTGGGCTTCACAGGCAAGCTCATATTCCTTTCAACCTCACACCACCCATCCCAACTCCCTCCCACCTTGAAGAATTTTAGAAAAAAAAATCTTTGTGTGGTTTCTCCAAACTTTGACCTACTCAGGGGTGCATTGCTTTGCCTCCTGGTGTCTGCAGAGCAGAGCAGACAAAGTCCACATCAGCAATGGATGCTAGGTGGAGAAGTCCCTCCCTCATGCTTCTTCTCGTTATTCAAGGAGTAAAGGAGGGAGCCACTGCCCTCCAGATGGCCTGAGAGCATCCAGTCAGCCAGGAGATATGACCAGGGTAGAGAATAAGGAAGAGAGAACCAGCTCTTCAGTTTTTCTTTCTTGTCCACGCCTTCCCCACCGCTGCCTCCTCAGATGCTTGGCCACTCTGCTGCCGTCAGAAAGCATCAATTTTGAACTTTTATTTAAATTATTATTTTTTAAATCCAAGGTATTTGCAGTTGAACAAATAGTATAGGGTGGTTCGATGTACCTTGCACCTACTTTCCCCAAATGTAAACATTTTGCAAAACTAAATTACACAATCACAATCAATTATCGATTTTCGAATAGTCCCGACAAGTGAACTGCCTTTGCTGAGGATTCCTTCATGGCTGCTTCATTAGGGCTACATGGATTTTCTCCCACCTCTTCATAACCCTGGCAACTGGTATTCTCTTCTCAGGATATTTTTCTCAAATTAAAAATATGATATGAATGAAATTATACTGAGTGTAACATTTTAGAATCAGCCCTTTCCTAATAGGGTAACGTCTAACAAGAGATCCATTAGAGAACTAGAGATTCTTTCCAGCTCCTGGCTATTATAAATACAGCTTCGATGAACATAGTGGAGCATGTGTCCTTATTACATTTTGGGGTATCTTCTGGGTATATGCCCAGGAGTAGAATTAGTGGAAATAGTCCTCAGGTAGTATTATGTCCAATTTTCTGAGGAACAGCCAAATTGATTTCCAGAGTGGTTGCATCAGCTTGAAATCTTACCAGCGGTGGAGGAGTGCTCCTTTTTCTCCACAACCTTACCAGAATCTGCTATCACCTAAGTTTTTGATCTTAGCCATTCTGACTGGTATGAGGTGGAATCTCAGGGTTGTTTTGATTTCCATCTCCCTGATGACTAAGGATGTTATACATTTCTTTAGGTGCATCTCAGCCATTCAGTAGTCCTCAGTTGAGAATTCTGTGTGCCCATTTTTAATTTGGTTCTTTGGAGTATAACTTCTTGAGTTCTTTGTATATATTGGATATTAGCCCTTTATTGGATGTAGCATTGGTAAAGATCTTTTCCCAATCAGTTGATTGCCATCTTGTCCTACTAACAGTGTCCTTTGTCTTATAGAAGCTTTGCAATTTTATGAGGTCCCATTTGTCAATTCTCAATCTTAGAGCACAAGCCATTGGTGTTCTGTTCAGGAAAATTTCCCCTGTGCCCATGTGCTTGAGGCTCTTTCCCACTTTTTCTTCTATTAGTTTCAGTGTATCTAGTTTTGTGTGGAGGAACATTTATACAATGGAGTAATACTCAGCTATTAAAAACAGTGAATTTATGAAATTCTTAGGCAAATGGATGGGAGTAGAAAATATCATCCTGAGTGAGATAACCCAATCACAAAAGAACATATGTGATATGCACTCACTGATAAGTGGATATTAGCCCAGAAGCTCAAAATACCCAAGATACAATTCACAAAACACATGAAACTCAAGAAGAAGGAAGACCAAGGTGTGGATACTTCTATTCTTCTTAGAAGGGGGAGCAAAATATCCATGGAAGGAGTTACAGAGACAAAGTGTGGGGCAGAGACTGAAGGAATGGCCATCCAGAGACTGCCCCATCTGGGGATCAATCCCATATACAATCACCAAATCCAGACACTTTTGTGGATGCCATTAAGTGCTTGTTATAGCTGTCTTCAGAGATGCTCTAACAGTGCCTGACAAATAGATAGGTGGGTCCTTGCAGCCTACCATTGGACTGAGCACAGGGTCCATAATGAAGGAGCTAGGGAAAAGATCCAAGGAGCTGAAAGGATTAGCAGCCCCATAGGAGGAACAACAATATGAACTAACCAGTACCTCCAGAGCTCCCAGGGACAAATAGCCAACCAAAGAGTACACATGGTGGGACTCATGGCTCCAGTTGCATATGTGGCAGAGGATGGTCTTGTTAGTCATCAATGGGAGGAGAGGTCCCTGGTCCTGTGAAGGCTCTATGCCCCATGTGTAAGCCAGGAGGTGGGTGTTGGTGGCTTGGTGACCAAGGGGAGGGAGGAGGGGAGGGGGGTTTTCATAGGGGAAACCAGGAAAGTGGACAACATTTGAAACGTAAATAAAGTAAATACCTAATAATAAAAAAAAAGAACTAGAGATAGCTCAGCAATTTAGAGCAATTCCTGCTTTCCCCAAAGACCTGAGTTCAGTTCCCAGCAGCCACACTGGCTGACTACAAACCACCTGTAACTCCAATTCCAGTTGGTTCCACAACCTCATCTGGTCTCCTTAGGTGGCAACAAACACACATGGCACAAATACACAGACACACTCCAACACACCCAGACACACACACACACATGCACACATGCGTGCACACCATACACACACACACACACACACACACACACACACACACACACGCATTGTGCACCCAGGCACATAAATAAAATTTCCTAAAAGTAAATGGGCAATTGTAAATAGATCCACCCAGAACACTAATCAATAGTTTATCGTTAATTATTGCTGAGTAAAATCATGTGCACAAATGCACCTCAGTTTATTTATCCACTGAAAGACACTTCGGTTCTTTCCAGCTTTGAGCTATTATGAATTTAGTGATGTTTCCTGAAGATACTATAAACTTTCATGTTAAGCTCTCATTTGAGCACAGAGCTCCACTTCCCAAGGATAAATACTTGAAGCACACTTGTTTTATGTATGAAAATTGTATGTTTCCTTTGGTTTCACTTTAATATTTATTTTACTATGAAGTATGCATGTATATCTGCTTACATGTGAACATATGGATATGGGTGGAAGTACAGCCAGGGACCAGAGGCACAGCATCCCTGAAGCTGTTGCAAGCCATCTGATATGGGTGCTGAGAACCAAGCACGCCCTCTGTGAAGAGCAGGCCACACTTTTAAACACTGAGATATTTACCTCTCTAGTCATCCCCATTCCCTCTGCTTTTAAAGACACTGTCAAACTTTCTTTCAAAGGAACCGTGATGTTTTACATTCTCACAGGCTAAGGTCTTAGGGAGCTCAAAGCTCATTTCCCTTTGCCAGGACATGGTGCTGTCAATGTTCTTTAGTGGGTGTTCTGATGGGTGTGTATTTCTGACACTTCCCATTTTTAACTTGAATTCCCCAATTACAGATAACACTGGAAGTCTTTCCATGTATTTATTTACCACCTGTTTGTAATCTTTGGTGGAATGTCTCTTTATAGATTTCTTTTATTTCAGATTGTATTGTTTGGGAGTTTTTCCTTCATTTTTATTAGTTTTTTCTGAGAATTGAATATTGTTTATTTTGATCATATTCAGCCCCTCCCCCCTGGTCTCCTCCCCTCTCCCTACCCTGCCCACCCAACTGTATCATTTTGTAAAACAAATTCAAAACCGATTTATGCTGCACATTTACTCTTGAATATGTGGCCTCTCACTGGAGCATGGTCAACCGACCAGGGGCTGTACTCTTAAGGACAAAATGATTCCCTGTCTCCTTGCAGCTATCAATTGCCAACAGATGCTTATCTAGGAGTGGGATTTCATGCCCACCTCTAATATCCATGGCTTATCTTGCAAGTTCTTATGCATGCTGTCACAACTGCTGTACAAGGGCCCTGATACATCCAGAAGTCACTGAGTCCTTGTAGGCATATACCTCCTTTGGCTTTTCCAATATCTCTGCCCTCCTTTTCACAATAATCCCTGAGACTTAAGGGAAGGGGATATAATATAGATGTCTCGTTCAAGACAGTCTCCTATTCTCTGCACATTAACTAGTTGTGAATCTCTGTGTTAATCAGCACCTGTCCCAAGAAGCCTCTCAGATGAGGGCTGAAAGAGGCACTAATGTATGAATGTAAGTCATAGGAGTTATAAAATCCTATGTCCATAGAAGAGAGTAATAATAGTAGGTTATTAATACTAGCACCTATGGCCTATACCTAGCCACAGGTACTTAACCCCATAAATAAGGCGGTAGGCATTAATTCTGTCTTGAGAGTGAGCCTTAACCTAATAAGAAAACAGTTAGTTGTTTCTATAACATGCATGCCACTGTTGCTTCATGGACATTTCTCGCAAGGCTAGTCATTATTGTAATTTAAAGAGAAATAGATGGAGCTGAAACTAAGCATTCTGAGCTAGATTACTCAGACCCAGGAGGTAAACATATGTTCTTTCTTATAGGTAGATGCTAATTGTTGACTCTTTAGACAAATTGTGTTTAAATTGGAAAACCCATACAAGACAAAATATAGTAAGGGTAGAGCTTTTAATGGAGGGGGGAGAGAGCAGGGGATACGAAGAGGGAAACAGACGGAGGAGGAGTTGAGTTGGTGTGGGGATGGGAGAAGAGGGTAGCAATCTAGAGAGGAATAGCTAACACCGAAGACCCATAGAAATGCCATATTGAAAACTAATGTTTTAGAAGCTTCCTAAAATATATGCATACACATTGATAAAAGGAGTTTAAACAGAACCACCCTGTAATTGGAGGGCAGTGCCTCTCTTAGACATTATAGGCTGTCAAATAAAAAGCTCTGTGTCGAGTATGGATGACCTCTTTTTGAGCTGTGAGTTGATGAGATCCTATAAGCATCCCCAAACATTACAGACTATTGGCATTGCACTTCATTATCTGCTAGAACTTGATGAAGTTCTAGTCAACTCATAGGACATGGAGACATCAAGCTGGCATCTACCAGATGCTTAATTCCTACTGGCTATCTTTCATGGTCCTAGAAGCTTCTTTGTGTACCACTAGGTGGAAAAATGATCAATTTTCTTACTCAGCTGTGAAGCCTGAGAGCTACAATAATGACTGGCCTGGAGACACAGGCCTATTCATGCAGCAGTGACACAAACGTTGTGGGAGTAACCAACCATGCTCTGATTGTATTTAAGGCCTTCTCCACAAGGTAGGACTTGTGCCTGGTACCATTAACTGGGTTAAGAACCCATGAGTGACTAGGCCATCGGCTCTGGGAGAATCACTATTCTAAGCGGGTACATTAATGGTGATTAACGCAGAGACCCCCAATTGGTCAACTTGCAGAGAATAAGAGACTCCACTTTAAATGGGATGCATCGAATCTCCTCCCAACAAGGTTCAGTTATCACTATGGAAGAGTAGGTGGGAAGATTGCAAGATCCAGAAATAGTGAGAGACTGAAGGAAAATGGTATTTGCTGGACGAGACAGCACCATTGTACAATAAACTCATAAAAGCTACGGTTACATGCAGAAGACCTCTGTACAAGATGAAGTCAGCCAAAATCCCAGCATGGATGGGGGAATCCTACTCCTAACTCAGGAACTATTGGCAACTGCTGCAGGAGAGTCGGTTCTCTTTAGGGCTGCAGCTGCTGAGTGGTTGCCCATGCTATAGTAGATTATCTCATACCCATGCTCAGACAGGCAGCGCCAAGTGCACTTAGCAGGTTAAAATAAAAAGGAATACATGAAAAGGGAAAAGTGGGGTTGGGGAAGGAAGGAAGGAAGGAAGGAAATGTAATGAAGGTAATTGGGTATATTTGAATGGGGTACATAATCAGAACACATTATCTGCATACATGAAAGTGTCAATAAACATTTTTAAATGAAATGTTATTTGCATCAAAATGGATGCATCTGGAGATTATCTTATCAAATAAAGTAAGTTAGCCTAAGAACAGTTTTAAATGAAATATCTAATTATACAATTATATTGCATGCACATACATTATATATAGCTAGACAATTATAGATTTGTCTATTTTTCACATAGGTTCTAATTTCACATATTTTGTAACATTATTATATGATATACTCACATTTAGAATTGCTCTAGCTCTTTACTAAAAATGACTCTCTTGTCATTATTTCTCACTGTCTTTAGCAAAATTCTTTGCTAAAAGACCTCCCTTATCTTTAGGCTGAAGGTGTATCTCAGAGTGCCTGCTAAACATGCATAGTACTCTGGGTTTGGTCCTTAGCACCATATGAAGCCAGCTTAAAATTCTGAAACTTGGGAGGGGGAGGCAAAAGGGTCATCCTCGGTGAGGACTGTCTGAGTCACGTGAGACCCTGTCTCACAAAACAAAAGTCTATGTTATTTGATGTGTGCTTTCTTTGAACAGTGTTTACATATTCCATCTTCTGTTTTTTGCTTTCACATCATTATATTTGTGGTGAATTCCTATAGACATTTTATATAGAATCATATGTTTTAACATAAATACATAGATACCTATTCGTACATCATTCATTTTTTTATTTTAGACATTGTAGCCTGACTGACCTTGAACTCACAGAGATGCAACTTCCTCTGCCTTCCTATTATGGGGACTAAAGGTGTGTACTACTACATGTGACCAATAGATTCTTACATTTTACTTCATTTAATCTTTTAGTTAATATCATATATACCAATATATCATTAGCATACAGCAAAATTATAGATACAATAGAAGTTGTCTTACATTCCTTTTTTTCTATTTGTTTTGTTTTTATTATCCTGTTTTTTCCTGACTTTCAAGAATGTTCCATGAGCATTTAATGGGATTTCATTTTATTGTATCTATACCATTCTTGAATATATCACCTTATAAAATATTTTAAATAACCACTCTAGGTTTTACATCACATATACATGTCATAATATAAATGTGCCTAAAGTATAGAAAGTGTACCTTCTTTACCACCTCTTTCACCTGCACTGCATCTCTTCTCTCTAGAGTTTGGGATAGAGTTAAAGCACCCTGTGTTGTATTCAATTCTCAGTCACAAGTTGGAAGGCTTGGCGGAAGGTCGTTTGTGCTTGCTCATACTTTGGATTACTGTATTTTTCCTTCTCAATTTGCAAGCCTCGTCATTTTTCATTCCCTTCTGTTTAAAGAATGTCTGTTGGGCGTCCTTTCAGGAGCAGTTCGCTGGCCACACAGCCTCTGAGTTTTCCTCCTGCTGCTGTCTCCTAAGTGTTGGCATCACAGCATGTACCCTCATGCTCAGCCATTTCTCCTGCATCTGAGAACATCTTAATCTCCCTTCACCACTAAGGGATGTGATTTCTGCTAGACGTGGGAGACTAGATTCATTTGTTTTTTGGTTTTTGTTTTTTTTTTCCCTCCAGAACTTGAACATCAATCGGGCTGCTTCTCTTTAGCCTGTTTTGTTTCTGGTGGGAAATCTGCCCCGGGGTTGCTTTTCTCCTCCAGTTAAGGAGGGGCTTCTCTCTGGCTGCTTTCAAATGACTGTCCAGAAATTTGAGTATGATATGTCTTGGTATGAACTTATTCAAAGTTTATTCTGGTGCAGTTTACTCTGGTCTGTAAACCTGTCTTTTGCCAGATTTGGGGTGTCTTTGTCTGACTTTCTGTTGATGGTGCAAATCAGGGAAAGGAAGGCTCTGTGTTGCTTCAGATCCTCATTAGACAACCAGGTTGTGTGCTTAGGCCCTGGTGACAGTAAGAGAGGCCCCTCATTACTGTGGAGCAGAAGGAAGTCCTGCCTGGGGCAGAACTGCACTAAAACCTCCCAGTACATAGAGGAAGGATGCCTCGTTGTTGTGGTCCACTGACACCACCAAGGGCATGCATGGTCTCATTCCAGA
Organism: Mus pahari; assembly: GCF_900095145.1. Taxonomy (NCBI): domain Eukaryota; kingdom Metazoa; phylum Chordata; class Mammalia; order Rodentia; family Muridae; genus Mus; species Mus pahari. The sequence goes on from NC_034601.1 coordinate 19,564,560, forward strand.
GTAGCAAAGTCTCCAGCTAGGAAGGATGCAAGCCCAGAGAGACCCATTGTCTCACAGAAATAATGTCCAAATGCCCTCACCAGACAGTCAATGGTCTCTACCTGTCATAAGGTTGACCCTTCTCATCCTGATTATGGTTAACCATGCAGAAGTGAGATGGAGAGAACTAATAGGAAACAGATCTAAAATCAAAGTTGTCTCACCTTCCTAACTGGTTTATAATCTTGTGTGGCCTTCCTAGCCTTGGTGAACTTCAGTGTCCTCTAAAAGGGCTTAAAAATAACAACTCGAACATTGAAGTGGGGAAGAAATGAGTATAAGGTAGGTGCTCAGTAGACAGTAGCTATTTTTAGACTGTCGAGACACATTGAACAATTCCTTGATCCCCCAAGCTCATCTGAGTTTTTTTTAGGCTCAGTGGCCCTGGCAAGATTTCCTAATGCCTTGTAGTAAAGAAAGGGAAACGGCTGAAGATGAAGCTTGAGGGTGAGGAAGTGTCCACTCCAGGACATTTACCGCTACTAGAAGGAAATGCTGGCCTGTCTCTGATTGAATCTGTGGGGTGTGGGTAGGAGACCAAGTCCTGAAGCTCAGAAAAGCCAACCAGGGTCTGGCTGTGTCATAGTGCATCTTCCTTGAGCAAGAGAAGAACCCTAAGCTGTCCATGGCTGAGAACACATCTTTCCTACCTCTTCATGCAGATGAACTGTCTGCTTTTCTTTAATGGAGAAGACCTACTGGAGTGCCACATACAGCAGAGAGGAGAGGTTAGTTGGGATCAGCTCAGCTGGGGTTCCCGTTCAAGTACATTCACTCCTGCCTCACTGGACTCTCATATTCCTTACGTAAGTGCGTTATTATAAGGAGCTCAAGGAAATAGTGTCAGGAGACCCACTTCATGAGTACGTTTATTATTATCTCCGCTGTCCAAGCCACACAAAATAAATGTCTGGCATTTCCAGAAATTGCTATTGATTCAGCAGCAGATTTTACAAGGCTAATCAATAATGGTTTCCTCCTCCCTCCTCCTTCGGTGTATATTTATTTGTGACCAAGCTTTCTGTTGCCCCTGTGCTTTCTAGTGTTTATAATTGGTACAGAATAAATGGACGATTTCATTTTTTTTTCCAGGGGGAAAAAAAGGAGTAAGGAGCACAGTATTAAAACCATCTCCCTCCAAGACACAAAAGCAGAAGACATCCATGCATGTGTGTGTAAGATAAAGATAGATAGATGATGGGGATAGATCGTGGATGCTTAGATGGAAATGGAGGTAAGTTTAAAGCCACAACTTCTGATCCCCTTCACTTCCTACAAAGTCCCAGAAAGCCATGCAGACCTTTGCAGTCATAGGCTCCTCTATTAACACACACACACACACACACACACACACACACACACACATATATATATATATGTGTGTGTGTGTGTCACCAACTGCCGATGTATTCTAGAACTTAAGGCTTCCATCCCATCTCCTTCTGAGGCCCAAATTGAAATAGGCCATCTAAAGCCAGCTCTCTTGCCTGTTTTTCTGTCCCATGAGTACCCACATGTCACCAGAAAAAAACATAGCTCTACAAACAATGGTGAGGAACTTTACTTGACTGACAGATGACACACTATTCTCTCGCCTCCGACTCACTACAAAAAGTAAGCTAGTCACTCACCCCTTGAAGCCTGAGGTAAGCATGGGGGTTTTCCTTCCTTCAATCTTAGCCTGTATACTGCCCAATCTCACTGAGGAAACACTGATCCACATGTCCCTGAGAGCAGAGTATTACTGGCCAGCAAATGGGTGCGGGCACATGTGAGTACTGTGCGAGCCCAAGCTGCTGGTCAGAAGTCTGTGCCCAGAACAATACTGCTTAGTCAAAAATAAATAAAGCAGACATTTCTGTTTCCCTTGAAATGGGTTGAATTGTGTTCCCTCAAAATATGTGTTGAAGTTCTAATTCTCCTTAGACCTCAGATTATGACCTTTTTTGGAAATCGTGTCTTTTCTGGGGTAATTGAGTTAGAATGAAGTCATCGAAGTGGGCTCTTTTCTGATATGCTCGGATATGCTTAGTTTTATAAACTAAGGCTTATATAAAGGAGAGATCTGGATGTCAAGGGACACACAGAGAGAGAATATGTAGATGAAGCAAGCAGATATTGGGATGTTTCTTCTTCAACCAAAGGAAGGTCATATTTTTATCAAAACACCATAAGCTCATAAGGGAACCTGGGACACATTGTCCCTCAGAGGGCCCAAGTCTGTTGACATCTTGAACTTAGACTTCTGACCTGCAGACTATAAGAGAGTGAATTTTGTTGTTCAAACCACCCAGCATATGGTCTTGCTAACTAAGGCCATATCCTCAGCAGTGAATATTCAGAGAACCCAAGACTAACTCATAACTAGACTTGAGCCTCAGAAACACTCCTTGATAATCCTGCTAACATATACCATTAGTACAAAGTATATAGATTAATGAAAAGCATCATTGTAAATGAAATAAGTACCACAAAGAAAAGTATTATAAGTCTTATTTCATATGGGGAAGCTGGGCAGAAAAGAAATGAGAGAAACATGAAACTATAAGGTCTACTAGGAATTGGGGGGGGGGAGGGGTAACAAGGAAGGGGAGGAGCAGATGTCTACCATGATCCATGAGAAAGTTTAGAGGTGAATATGAGGAAATCATATTGTGTCTTAGTCAATGTTTGTTGTTATGAAAAGACACCAGGGCCACAGCAACTCTTACTAAAAGAAAGCATTTAATTGGGGCTGGGTTACAGTGTTAGAGAGTTAGTTCATTGTCATCATGGCAAGGAGCACGGTGACATGCAGGCAGGCATGGTACTGAAGAAGTAGCTGAGAGTTCTCCATCCACAGGCAGAAGGAAGAGAGAGAGAGAGAGAGACTTGGGCTTGAAATGGGCTTTTGAAACCTCAAAGCCCACCTCCAACAAGGCCATACCTCCTCATCTTTTCAAGTAGTGCTTAGGCCCAAGCATTCAAAGATATGAGCCTATAGGGACCATTCTTATTCAAACCACCACACATCGTGTATGTGGAAATGTCAGTCATAATGAAATCATTTCCACACTTAGTACAATAATTTTAAATGAAGGTATAGATGCAGATGAAGAGTTCATACCCCTAATTTCTCAAATGAAACAAACTGTTTTTAAACTGGGGAGAAAAAGAAGTATTGCCAAAATCCTATCTGACCAGTTGACTATGTGGTGAAGCATAAATCATGGTACAATTTGTTCTATGATGCAATGAAGTTCAGATATTTTCCTGCAAAGCGCAATATTAAGGAAAATCCATGTGTTCTCTCACAACAGAGACACTCTTGAGTTCATAAGACCTATTTCACGTGTCTCTTTTTGAGTGAACAGAACACTGTATTTGCACTCTACCTCACAACCAGAGAAAAACACATTATCTAGCCAATAGATATAAGAAGATTTGACATGAAACAAACAAACAAACAAAAAAACAAACAAAGAAAAATGGATGTGAGCTTTGATAGCTAATTTTGGTTGACACCTTGACACACCTGGGAAGAGAGATTGAATTGAAGACTGCTTCCATCAGTCATACCAGTAGATTATGTCTATGGGGCATTTTCTTGACCACTTCATGGTGTAAGAAGGGCCAGCCCACTGCAGGCACAACAACCTTTACAAAGGTGGACCTGGGCTACTCAAGAAAGGTAGCTGAATGTGAACCTGGAAATAAGCCGTCGTTGGGCAGCGTTCCTCCATGGGGTTGCTTGAGATTCCTGCCTTCAGTTTCTGCCTTGGCTTTCTTCAACAGTGGACTGTAACCTACAACACAGATGAAAACCTTTCCTCCTCCAGTTACTCTTGGACATGTTATTTATCATAGCAACAGACAGAAAACCAGGACAAACATCTTCTGTGTTATCTCCTCACTTGTCACAAAGACTCTGGGAGCTCTACGTTCAGGACTCCAGGTGCAAGTTAAAGTCTACTGGATGCACTGTCACTGATTTGGGGAAGGCTACCTTGAAGAACCATGAAGCTCCCAGAGATATTTCTCTGAGAAATTCTGTGATATTTAAGAACAATCTAATCTAACACTCCAGCCGAACACAACCTGATGCTGTCTCACTCCTGTGAGTCATATTTGATTGGTCCAATTCTCAAAAAACAATAACCCATTTGAAGAATAGTAAGTTGAAGTTTCTAATTGTTCTTGGTTGGTTATTTCATAGCCATTGATGGGGCCTTCCACTGTGACCTATGTCCTCATGACCCACGGAAACACTTTGGGTTCCAAGAAGATGCCCATGGCTTCTCTGCATTCCTAACTGGTCTCCAGGGACATCTTAGAACAAAGATTCTTTCTACTTTCTGGTACAACTGTTTCTTCTGGCCACCTAAAAGTAGACTTTCTATTGATTCTATCCATTCACCTTTTAGTCTGACTCTCTTGAGTTCTTAAATAACAAAAGTCAAGTAGATTCTTCTCCTAAATTGTTCTAGGCTACTGTAATCGAAGTTCTTTCCAGAAGCCTCAATTAGTCAACTACTTCTAATACATTAGATCCCAACAGAATAAGCCAAAGCATTGTCCCAGTGATTTTGTTTTGTTAGGATTTTATGGTGTAAAAAAAAAAAAAATTGAAATGAATGGAATGCCACTTGGGATCCAACACCCTTGTAGTTCCAGAAAGATTTCCGTGGCAGCCATCTTTGCTTCATCCAGGATTTAGCTCCTTCGTTGTACTGTTAAGTGCCTGTGTGTGGTTATTGGATAAAAAGCTTCCTATCACTATAACCTCAAAGATTGAAGTAAATGTCTGTGAGGAGAAGGCAAATAAACTGTGACTGCATGAGGAGCACTGTTTCACAAGCTATGGATTGTCTGATCGGTTGTCCCCAGCTGTTCTAAGTAGGGTCTTCTAAATGGATGGCCAAGAAGTTGTTGAATGTGGCAAATCTGTGTAGTAGGCTTCTTTGACTTCTCATTTCTGTGAATGACTATTAGATATTTTATCAACATATCCATGTGCTCAGAATACCTAATGGGATGTTATTTAAGGTAAATAAGGGATTTTATTTGGTAGAGATCTGTAATACTGATGCAGACATAATCTACTCTCTCTTCTTAATAGTTGATTGCCTTCATGTTTTAGATGGGAGATTGTTAAGAACTGTTCATACTGAGGCCTCTGAGGCCTCAGATTTCCATCTATCATGACTTTAGCATGAATAATAGCATAAAATCTTACTTGAACAACTAAAACAATCAAATCAACGTAAAGGTTAAAAACCACAAATAAGCTCATCTTAATTTAATAAAATTGTTTATTTAAATTGTATCATCTGGTATCAGTATGACCATGGAAATATATTTATGTATTCTTGTGGGAGTATAAATTGAGGCAACTTTTCTGAAAGGGAGTTTGGCAAATACTTTCAAAAGTGTTCATCATAAGTATAACCTTTGACCCACATCCGGAGATTTTACTCCTGGGAGCTTTTTATAAGGTGATGATAATGGGTATGTATAAAGATTTATTTACCATGAAGATTATTGAAACATTATAACAGCAGCAACTAGAACAAGACAAATTGTCAACAAACCAAATGGCTTTAAACTGTTATTATTCTAAAAAATTTTATGTTAGAGAGGCATTAGGAATTTGTTACTGAAGAATTATTACTATGAGAGAATATTTAAGGTGTGCTGTTGAGTTTGAAACAGTGAAAGTTTCAAAACGGTATTCTCAAGATACCAGTCTTTGTAAACATCATACAAATACAGATTAAAGATATGAAAATTCACGATTGCTTTTCTCTGAAGGTGGGCTTCATGGTGGTTTTTCTTTCCATCTTCAATCTCTTCTGAACTTTTCAAAGAGTTTTATAATAAGAACATTATATATTGTATAGGGAAATGTTTTAAAAATACTTAATCTCATTCATAAAAGTTTCAGTTTCCCACTCTACTGTTGTTAATAAGAAATCAGGCACATATTTTCCACTGGCTTGGAATGAAAGGCTAAGTTAATAAAAAAGTAAACTTTCTTTCCTTTTTTAAAATTTTTCTAAATATTATAGAGACAAACAGCTTTTTATGAATAGACAATTCCAAAATCATCCTTGATACACTGCTCAGTTTTATTTGAAATAAAGAAGAATGTGCACTTGTTAATACTAGCTTCAGTCCTTCTCCAGAGCTTTCGACGTGGGATCAGAACAGTTGCACGATGTCAGCTAGCAATGACTTCGGCATTCCTAGAAGACCATTTGAGCAGGTCTCCTGGTCCTGCTTACACTACAGTTCTAGATTGGAAGGGACTGGGCTCATAGATACCTTTAAAGATGAATGTGTATCATTTAATTCCTTCTTTTATGTACTGAGATTATCATTACAACACTTTCTTCTTCCCTTTCTTCCCTCCAAACCCACCCATATATCTCTCCTTGCTCTCTTTTTTAACTTAACTGTTGTTATATACATATGTCTGCATGCATGTATGTGCATTCCTACATACGTAAGTACAGCTTGCTCAGTCTGGATAATGTCATGTGTATACATGTTCTCAGAACTGACCGTTCAAAATTCTCTCACTCTCAGTGTTCCTTAGCTGCCTGTAGTTCTTCTGTAGGGTCAACACCTGGTGAATTTTCCTCCATCCATGTTATTGTTTCCTTGTCCAACTCTGGTTTAGACAGGTACGTTAGTGAGACTTTATCAGTATAGCATCTGACTTGACTAGGAGGCACAATCTCACAGCAAGCTCACACACACACACACACACACACACACACACACACACACACACACACACACTGTTGCTCTAGTTCTCACAACCTTTCTCCTCCTCTGTGCAGTGATTCCTGAACTGTAGGCCTAGGAGTGATAATGTAAAGGTTTCATTTGAGACCGGGCTCTATAACTCAGCATTTTGATTGGTTGTGGTTTTCTGTAAAGATCCCCATTTGTTTTGAAGAGTAGCCCCTGCAACCTTCCAAAGGAGGGAAGCAAGCGGCAGTCTTACCCAGCCATGAAAACCGAGCCCCAACCGTCACCAGCGTGACACAATAACCCTACGTTAGCTAGTGGCACACATACCTTGGCAGCAACCAAGAGCATAACTGGCCTTATGATCTGCTCAACAAGAGGAAAATCATGCCTACTGCAAACCTAGTCAACTACCCCGGGCTAATGAAGCCACGAATCTTGTGGGAAAACCTAAAACTACCGATGTTCTTCTTTCTTTCTTTAACTTTATTTGTTGTTTATTTGTTTGTTTATTGGGTTTTTTTTTTGAGAGAAGGTTTCTCTGTGCAGTCACTACACCCAGTTTAAAACTACCAATTTTTTAAGTCAGCGTAATCTCTAACTATATTCTAAGTATTTTTACTTATACCTGCAGATAAGTTTAGTCCTTCCTCCTCATTAAGTAACTTTCTCAGTGTAACTTTCATCTTAATTATTACCAAGACAATCTCACAGTTGTACATTACATATCTCTGAATCATCTTTAGCCTAAAACTACAATAACCAATAACTAAATTTGGTGTTTAATATCTTAGTATTGTATAAAATATATAAATATATAAGATGCAATGTAGCATTGAATACACATTATTGTTCTTATGCAGATTTTATGCCATAACAATGTTATTATCATGAAGACAATAAGAATTTTTCTTAACTTTTACTGTAATTAATCATGTAAGTAGAATAACATGATAATGATTCCTTTATCTTATTACAATAAGCCATGATCTTTTGAGACAGAAGATTAAAGAAATATTTTATTACATTTTCAATTTATGTAATCATTTTAATTTATATATTATACTTATTTTTGTCTTGTCTTTCGCATCTCATATTGCCCAAAATTATACCCATTGGCCTAAACATCAACAATATTATAACAGTTATGTTTATTTAATTTAATTATTTTCCCAACATTACTGAGACATCAATAGTCAGTATTGGATATAACAACACAAGGTAATTTTTAAAAAACTTTTTGGTTACTTGTTGTGTATGTAAAATAAAACACCCGTGCACAAATGAAACAAGTTAATACATGTGCAGTTCAACAAATTATTGTAAATCAAATCCCTGTGTAAGAACCACTCAAGTTAAAAGTAGTACAGCCTGCATTCCAAAAGACCCTTATGCCTCATCCTAGTCATTGGACATTTCTGTTAATGTTGGTTGTGGCTGATGTCACTGCTATCATTTGCTGGAGTTGCTTCACACTTTCACCTAAGTTTGGATTTCTGAGCAACATAGTTGCTTGTGTTTACTTTTGACCTTTAAATAAATGTATTCACACAGAGAAAAAGTAGTCACAATAATGGATACGTTTTGTCATGTGCAAAGAACACACAGCTAAATACCATTATTAGTAGTAATTTTATTATGTGAGGATGAATTTTAACCCTCCATAGCTTTGCAAATATCATCTTTTTGAAGTTATTCTCAGTCATATTTAGACCATCTCATGCTTTCAGGGTATCAGAACTTGGGGATCCATTGAACTGTTTGTAATTCCATATGCCACCTGGATGGAAAATTACTCACCTAAGGCAGAGGGTCCTGCAAGTCCACAAATAACTGCTCTTTTGGTAAATTAACTGGCTTCCCTCTACTTGGTGAGTTCCCCAGGCGTTATCAAAGCTCTAAGGTCATATCTAGTTAATAGTTGCCTAGAAATCAATACACAAAGAGAGATGGTTTCTGAGAAAGGTGGGCAATAAGCAAGATCAAGCTCAACAAGTTAACTGTACTTTTGCTCTTAGATGTTGAAAAGAAGGTGCTAGCCTGTCTCCTGTTGGAAAAATATAATCCCACTCCAATACCTCACAAACTAATTTGCTTTTTAACTAGGTCCTCTCTTTGTCCGTTCCATCCTGTACTGCGCTTAGCTAGTCAAAGGCCACCATTCTGCTTTCTTTTCTGCTTATTCTAAGGCAAGGCACCAACCACTATTTTCTGGCGCTGCAAGACCTCAGGTTCTAAAACAATCGGTTCCTCTTTGATGTTAGCAACTACCTTGTGAACTGATCCATGGGGCTCCCAGTGCCCGAGGCTCAGCCGTACTGTGGGTTTCCCATCTGGCAAACAGCCAAGGCTTACCATTCCTCCTGCCCAGTCACCCATGTGTGTATACATGAGCACACGTGTGCGTGTGAATGGGTGGGTGTGTTCATGCATGTGTTAGCATAATGTCTGCCTCATTCCTCACGCAGACGGCCTTTCATGTAGTAAATAAATAAGTAAATGAACCAAGGAGCAATAGCTCACCTGCCCAGGACCATAGCTTTGGTCCTCTCCTCAAAGCTGGGGCCACCAGGATCCCACCTGCAGACACAGCAGTGTGCCACTTCTCAGGCTAAGGCAGGACTACTGTGAGTAGAACATCAGAGGCCGTGGTCCACACTCCAAACGATTCTGCATTTTTTTATGTAACTGGCTTAAGCTCCCAGTAAATACTAAACTTAGATTTGAATTTCTATCTAATTCTTCTCCCCCAATAGCTTATGTGTATTTCAGCTGGCATATCTGGAGCAATTATTACCCATTCTGAGGCTGTGGCTAATCATATCTACTCCTAGAAAACTAGGTATACCAGTTTTAATCCCAGGAGTTAGGAACATACTGTTTGATTCCCCTTGATGTTCTGATACTACCAAAGTCAACAATTGATGCTCTCCAAACACTAGGGAGTTCCCACTTTTCCCTTTTCACTGGTCCTTTCTGGTCCTTAGCATCAGACATAGCTCCCTATACTGTCCACAGACCACATTCATCACTAGCCTTCTTCAGCCCACCAGCATCCGTGGCTGCCCCTAGATGACAGGGCGAGGCCTCTCGGCTCTGCTGTCCCACTGTTTGCTTGATCAGCCTTCCTTACTACTTGCCGAAAGGGTTTTTGATTTCTAAAATAAAAATAGCAATTAAGTGCCACTAGGAGACCTCCATAGGAGAAAATAAAGAGAAAGAAAGTAGTCACTAACTTCTGTTGAAGTCACTGCAAATGGGGGAAGCTATAATATTCATGGATAGAAAAACTCAATCCTGTTAAGATGCTAGTGTTGTTGTTTTTTGTTATTGTTTTGGTTTTTGTTGTTGTTGTTGTTCTTGTTCTTGTTGTTTTGAGACAGGATTTCTCTGTGTAGCTATGGCTATCCTGGAACTCACTGTGTGGACCAGACTAAACTCAGAGATCATTCTGCCTCAGCTTCCTGGGTGCTGGGATTAAAGGCAAGTGTCACCACTGCCTAGCTAACACTTAACTTTTTTTTTTTTTAATTGTTTTGAAACAGGGTTGTGCAATCTATCTCCTGATAGCCTGAAGCTCACTACGTAACTCAGGCTAACCTCAATCAAACATGTAACATTCCAAGCTCTGCCTCCCGAGTTCTGGGTTATATGTGTATGCCACCACAAGGCTAAAATGTAATCTACAAATTTATATATAATTATTGATAATTAAGGATTTTCCTATGAAAAAAATCTAAAGTTTTCCTTACTAAGAAACTGCTTTTAAGGTCTATATGTAAAAGCAAGGGAGCTATGGTAACCAAACCAAAAATAAGAGAGAATATGATTGGAGGAGTCACATTTGTGAGTTCATAGTGACTGTAAAATACTCAGGCAGTACTGTATTAGAAAGCATATAAACACAGTGGCCACAGTCCAGAACTACACTTACATGTGTGTGTGTGACCACTTGATTTCCTTTAATAAACTCCAAGGCAATTTAATGTGTTTTCAAAATTTTATGTTGTAGTAATAAGATATCTCTATGCAAATGCATGAACCCACTTCACATCATATAAACATTAACTCAAAATGGGCTGTTAAGAGAAGACTTTTGATAGAGAAGTAAAAATATAATATGAATAGGAATAAAAAGTTAACCTAAGCTAAATGAATTACTTTATGAAAAATTCTCTTAAGAGAGAAGAGCAAGGTAAAGAACAGGGACTCTTGCTAGTCATATCTAAGAAGGCATTTCTGTCTGCATATAAGGAACACTCAGAACTCAGGAGTAAGAAACTTGTCTAATTGTTCAAAATGTACCTACACTATGAATAAGTGCGGCATCCTAGAGGATGCATGGATGGCAAACAAATATATGAGATGCTCATTTAGGAAGGAAAACAAAGCACACTATGGTTGATGTGTTTCTATTTGAGTCATTAATAGGAAATCATTTCTAAAAGCTAACAATAGCAAGAGCTGACAAGAATCCAATATCACTGTCCCTCTCTTGTATATATTGCCCATGGGAATGTAAAAGTTTGATAGGTTCACCCAACACAAAAGCCCTCTTAACCAGCATGTCCTGTTTTCACAGAAAAACCCATATACAGATATGATAGTATTTCCGATCATGGTTCTCTTGAGAGAAAACACCTTGAGTTCTTAAAAGGATCAACCAACAGCTGAAGGCTGGGGACAAAACTCAGCAGCATGGCTTGACCACATTGACATAACACTATGGAAAAGGGAACTATGGCAGCAGGAAACTCCTAAACTCAGGGGCAGGCCAGGAACAGAGGCCACATGACTCCATCCGGCGGGACAAGGTGGATTTTGAGGGGATGGCTACTTGCTCTGATGTTGTGGTGGCCACACTAATCTACACCTGACCAACACCCTCCCCCTCTTTCCGGTGATTCAAGACAGGGTTTCTCTGTGTAGACCTGGCTGTCCCAGAACTCACTCTGTAGGCCAGGCTAGCCTCCAAATCATAGATCCACCTGAGCAGGCTCCTGAATGCTGGGATTGAGGTGGGCGTGCACTTCTACAACCCCGTCTTCTCCAGGCAGGCTTTTCCTAGGTGGCCTCCTACTGATAGACTCACTCTGGATGACCCATTCTAATTTTATAGTACAAACTTACAATGTAATTACATCTGTGTCTGCCTATCAAATTTAATGTTTGGCTCATGCTACATTGACTTGTTATAAAACATGTATCAAAAGTTAAATATGACTGGCTCTAGGGTTGAATATGACTGTTAGTATTAGACATAACATGATTATCATGCTTCTGGGTAAATAGCTACACAAATCTTTAAACTTCAAAGATGGCCTTGCCAGACCAGAGGTTTTCATTCAGGTTTTTTTTTGGGGGGGGGGGGTCTCTTTCTTTTTTTTTTTTTTGTTCTCTTTCCCAATGTCTTTAGGCCCTTCCAGATCTGTTTCAATTATTTTAAAAGCCTTGATTCATTTGTTAAGAAAAAAGTGGTGTCCAATTTCATTGCCAGAAGTAAGGGAGCACCCATCTCTCCATAGCCTGCCTCCTAAGTCATATTATGCTACTACCATTAGAATTTCAGCTTCCATGGGGAAAAGCTTCGAAGATATGGGCACAGGGGAAAAATCCTGAACAGAACAGCAATGGCTTGTGCTGTAAGATCGGGAATCGACAAATGGGACCTCATAAAATTGCAAAGCCTCTGTCAGGCAAAAGGCACTGTCAATAAGATAAAAAGGCAACCAACAAATTGTTAAAGGATGTTTACCAAACCTAAATCTGATGAGGGACTAATATCCAATATACACAAAGAGCTCAAGAGGCTGGACTCCAGAAATTCAAATAACCCCATTAAAAAAATGGGGTACAGAACTAAACAAAGAATTCTCAACTGAGGAATACTGAATGGCTGAGAAGCACCTGAAAAAAATGTTCAACATCCTTAATCCAGGGAAATGCAAACCAAAACAACCCTGAGATTCCACCTCACACCAGGCAGAATGGCTAAGATCAAAAACTCAGGTGACAGCAGATGCTGGCGAGGATGTGGAGAAAGAGGGACATTCCTCCATTGTTGGTGGGATTGCAAGTTGGTACAACCACTCTGGAAATCAGTCTGGTGGTTCCTCAGAAAACTGGACATAGTACTACCAGAGGATACAGCAATACCTCTTCTGGGCATGTACCCAGAAGATGTTCCAACTTGTAATAAGCACACATGCTCCACTATGTTCATAGCAACCTTATTTATAATAGGCAGAAGCTGGAAAGAACGCAGATGTCCCTCAACAGAGGAATAGATACAGAAAATGTGATAATTTACACAACGGAGTACTACTCAGCAATTAAAAACAATGAATTCATGAAATTCTTAGGCAAATGGATGGATCTGGAGGATATTATCCTNAGTGAGGTAACCCAATCACAAAAGAAGACACATGATATGCACTCACTGATAAGCAGATATTAGCCCAGAAACTTAGAATATCCAAGATACAATTTGCAAAACATGAAACTCAAGAAAGAAGACCAAAGTGTGGATACTTCGCTCCTTCTTAGAATGGGGAACAAAATACCCATGGAAGGAGTTACAGAGACAAAGTTCGGAGCTGAGATGGAAGGAAGGACCATCCAGAGACTGTCCCACCTGGGGATCCATCCCATATACAACCACCAAACCCAGACACTATTGAATATGCCAGAAAGATTTTGCTGACAGGACCCTGATATAGCTCTCTCTTGTGAGGCTATGCCAGTGCCTGGCAAATACAGAAGAGGATGCTCACAATCATCTATTGGATGGAACACAGGGTCCCTAATGGAGGAGCTAGAGAAAGTACCCAAGGAGCTAAAGGTGTCTGCAACCCTATAGGAGGAAAAACAATATGAACTAACCAGTACCCCCCAGAGCTGTGTCTCTAGTACATATGTAGCAGAGGATGGCCTAGTCAGCCATCAATGGGAGGAGAGGCCATTGGTCTTGCGAAGATCATATGCCCCAGTACAGGAGATTGCCAAGGCCAGGAAGCAGGAGTGGGTGGGTTGGGGAGCAGTCAGGGAGATATTATAGGGAGCTTTGGGGATAGCATTTGAAAAGTAAATGAAGAAAATAACTAATAAAAAATGGAAAAAATAAAAATTTGAAATTAAAAAAAAAAAAAAGAATTTCAGCTTCCTCAAAATCCTTCTCCATCCTTGCACAGAGAATGATCTTTGTGAGCCAAAATAACTCTCAGGACCCTGTATGCAATCTTTAATATACAAGCTGGGCATAGTATGTATATTTGCTTATTGGTTAAAACAAATACCCTATATTTTTCTTAGGCATTAGGTTTTCCTATTTAAATTTAAACTCTTGAGTTACTGATTTTTCAAGCAATAATCATTAGCTCATCACTGAAACTGTGATCTCCAAATATTTTTAATCAAGAGAGCAAAACAAAAACAAAAAACAAATAGTCATACCAAGACTTTTTTCATTTTATATTTTTATATTATAATTTTATATTATAGTTTTATATTTTGTATGTATATAACTCTCTAATCTCAGCCTTAAGAAATAATAAATGTTGGCTTCTTTTATATTTCTGGCTAAAAGGTAAGCATAAATAGAAATTCTAGAATTTTCTACCCACTCTCCAAAAGTTAGTGCTTTATGTCACATCAGTGAAGAAATGCTTTGCAGATTGCTGTCTCAAGGGAGGCTCTGTTCAGTACAGGGTACCACAGTTTCTGCCTTCAAGAGTTCATAGGCCACCTAGGAAAGTGGCAAGAGGGCATCTATACTGGAGGTGTGACAGCTGACAGGGAGAGATTGCTCCCAAAGAGGGAAGACTTAGTCTGAGGACAAGGAGGCCCTGACAAGATTATGACAAATTTTTAAAAAGGTTGAATTCTGCTCCCTGAGGGAGTCTTTCTCTCTCCCCTGCCCTTTCCAGATGCAGCAACCTCACAGGATGTCGGCACAGAGAGGCCGGCTGGAGGACAATCTGTACACCTGCAGTGCATGACTGTTGGTGGGTTTTTCTTTTGTCTTTTTTTCCTGTTTGTTTAATGTATATATTTTTGCCTTTGGGACATAGTGACACACATTTCTGCTTCAGCAAGTGCAATGCCATAGCAAAGGAAAAGACACTCCTTTAGTAGGGAAGACTGAACTTCAGCAAGTTGGTGTCTAATGATGCTTTATTGATTTCTGTTTTGGTGGTGGTGGTGGTGGTGGTGGTGGTGGTGGTGGTGCTGGTGGTGCTGGTGGTCTCACTGTATAGCACTACCTGGCTTGAAATGGCCTATGTAAACCATGCTGGCCTTAAACTCACAGAGATGCCCCTGCCTTTGTTTACTGATGGCTAAAGGCAGACACTACCACAGCAGCCCTTTGTTAATTTTAATTATAAGAATTATCCATCCCAGAGAATGTCAAGCAAACTCCCAAGACCTTTGACCTTTCCCTGATTCTAAGGTACCCAGTAAGATCTGGATTGTCTGTCTGTCTGTCTGTCTCTGTTTGTTTGTTTGTTTGTTTGTTTACACCATAGAATTTTCTTTTATTAAAGAAGTTGGCCATGGTCATGCCCATTACAGAAGAATTGTTCAGTTCTAGGTCAGCGAGAGCAAGTCTGAGATCTCACCTTACCAGGCCTCCAAAGGCAGGTAGGATGGGCTCTAGGTGTTTGTGTAAATATTTGTATAGATAGAAGACTTTAACACCTTATCTATATAGGTTATCACTATAAAAACACATATTGATGCTGTTCGTGAATGTGTATTTTCCCCCCTGCCTTTGGGACATAAGCAGGAGGGAAACTACTTCTCTTTAAAAATAGGGGGTTACCCCCTCACACTTTAGCCTTTTACTCATTGTGTAAAAGAGGCCTACTTTAAACTCACAATCCTCCTGCAACAGCCTTTCTGTTGTTAGGATTTGTCACTACCTTACCTTAATGCACTATATACATATGAAATTATCAATGAAGGAAATCAATAGGAAATGGGGAGATGGAGAGCTGGCTTAAGAGTGTTTGCAGCACTTGAAGAGGACTGGAGTTCCATTCTCAGTACCCATGATTCACAGTTTACCACTTCCTGTAAGGAGGATGTAACAGTTTCTTCTAGCTTCCACAAACCCCTACACTCACAGCCAAAGGACACTTTTTCTGCTGCCTCTTCTGCAGTGCTTCCTGAGCCCCGAGGGGAGGGGTTCCATGGAGACATCCCTTTTAGAGCTGAGAGTTCCGTGGTGTCTCACTGGCTGCAAACTGTTGGGCTGTGGGTCTCTGTACTCCCGTCAGCTGCAGGGGAGGCTTCTCCGATGATGGCTGAGCAAAGCACTGATCAGACTGGGTTCTCCTGTTCTGTGTTACCTCATTCAAGGTAACTTTTCCTCGTTCTATCCATTTACATCTGATAGAGGACTAATATCCAAAATACATAAATAACTAAACAGAAAACAATCTCAGGTATCAAGAAAACAAACAGCCCAATTAAAAACTGGGGTACAGATCTAAACATAACTCTCAAAAGAGAAGATTCAAATGGCCGAGAAATGTTTAAAGAAATGTTCAGAATCCTCAGTCATCAGGGGAATGAAAGTCAAAACAACTTCGCAATTTCCTCTTACGTCCATCAGAATGGCTAAGATCAATAACACAGATGACAGCTCATGCTGTCATGATACAACAGTAAGGGGAACACTCATCCGTTGAGGGTGAGACTGCAACTTGTACAGGCAGTATGACAATCAGTGTGGTGATGCGTCAGGAATATGGAAATAGATCTACGTCAAGATCCCAGCTTGGGCATCTTGGGCCTATCCCCCAAAGATGTTTCACTCTACCACAGACACATTTGCTCAACCATGCTTGTTGCACTCTATTCATAATAGCCAGCAATTAGAAACACCCTAGATAAAGTTTGCAAGACCAAGGAGTGGGTGGGCAGGGGAGCAGGGTGGGGGGAGGGTATAGGGGACATTCGGGATAGCATTTGAAATGTAAATGAAGAAAATATCTAATAAAATAAGTTTAAAAAGAAAAGAAAAAAAAAGAAACAGCCTAGATGTTCCTCAACAAAAGAATAAAGAAAATGCAGTACATTTTTCCAGTGGAATGCTACTCACCCAGTAAATCCTTTTAAAAACAGAAGAAGAAAAAAAAGAACCATATAAAGCATAGGTGCATAGCACGTCTTAAGTATTTTTACAGTATGGATTGAATCCTGCCACCTGCACACACAGTGTCAAATATTCCATGTGACATTCAAAGCACTTCAAATTCTTGCCTCCACCTAGACCCCTGCCGTCTCCCACCAGAGACACCAAACCACATGCTCCTTGGTGCATGTGAGCATTCATCATACCTTGATACAGTCCAATCATCTAGGGAGCTAAGTGCTAAGGCCCTGAGCTCTGCCTCTCTCTTCTCAGTCTTTCTTAATCAGCCATTTGTGTCTGATCTTTCTGCATCTCTTTCTAAAGAAGAGGCAACACACTCAATTGCCTTTAACCAATAGAGACATTTGTAACCCCTTGTTGGAAACTGCTTAATTTTTTTTTTCTGGCTTCTGATCTCTTCTAAGCTGGAAGAACAAGTTACAGAGGTTAGGAAGCTTCATCGTGTTGCTTTGACATCTCCTATTAAGAAGCCTGTGGAATTTTTAAATAAAGATGCTCAGGAAACCACCCAGGCTACTGTCAAGGCTAGTGGTGGATCTCCACAATAACGCTATTGATAAAGTCAACAGCTACACCAGTCATTGAACATGGAGAAGTAGAGCTCGTGCCTGCATAGAGCCTTCACCTTCTCAAATTAATATTCATGATATTACAAGGTCATCTATATGCTACCAGAGAAGAAAATTAAACACAAACCCAGCTACAAACCTTTCCATCTACAATGGTGATCTGCCTGCAAGATATGCCGGTGCCGTACATATGCAGTTTTGGGGAGTAACCAACAGATACTTGATTTGATTTAAGGCCCACTCCACAAGTTGAAACCTATACATGATACTGCTTGAATGGCCAAGAATATGAGACTATATAGGTAAGAGATCTAGGGGGAAAAAAAACAAATATTACTGTTCTTTAAGAATCTAAAGTAAAAGGAGCAATAACATGACTCCTAATGATATTCTGCTTACAGATTGGGTCCTTGTTTAGCCAACATCAGAGATGCTTCCTCCTGCCAGAGATGGTAAAAACAAAACAAAACAAAACAAAACAAAACAAAACAAAACAAAACAAAAACAGAGAGACCCACAGCTAGACAATACACAGAGAGAAAGAGAACTTGGAGGACTCAGCCCTAGAGGGTATGTCTCTAGCAAATCCTTGGAGCTCAGGCAACCCTGCAGAGGAGGAAATGGAAAGAGTTTAACAGCCCGAGTGGACTGAGAACACCAAGGAATCAGCCTTCCAGACACTATAGGGCTGATGTGAGTATGAGCTCCAAGAGACTGTAACAGCATGCACAGAGCCTATACATTTCCACAACAGATAAAGTCTTAGGGCTGAAAAGAGAAGTGGACATCCCTAGTCCAGAAGCTATTGCCAATTGATATGCACTTGCAAATAAGAAATTAGTTTTCTCCAGCGGAGTCTTAATAGGGAAACCAACTCCTCCTAAAGATTGGCCTCATGGCCAGCAGTAGATGGCCTACAAGAAATGAACTCACCTACATCTTTGCAGGTTTTGTCTTCTAGTGTTAACTTGGGGCTTTTCTTGTTTTTGTTTTTGTTTTTTAAACTTACAGGTATTTTGTGTACATGTATTGTGGCTTTTAGGCTTGTGCTTTTATAGGATTCCTGTGTGTGCAAATATGTGTGTGTGACTCTGTACATAGCCATATGTGGTTTTGTGCTTTTTCTCTGGCTATTTTTCTTGTTTGGATGATTTATTCTATTCCAACCAGTTTGGTTTTATATTATCTTATATCATATTTATTATTATTCCTTAGACACCTGTTTGTTTTCTGATGAGAGACAGATCCAGCTAGAAGAGGGGTGGGGAGAAACTGGGAGAAGTAGGGGGAGGGGAAACATCATCGGAATATGTTGTATGAAGAAAATCTATTTTGAGTAAAATAAAAAAAGATGTTCCAGAGGTGGCTGGATACAACTGGATGGACATAAAAAATGTTAACAATCCAACATTCGTCAATATACAGGTAGAAATAAAATCTGAGAGATTATGACATTCCTTAGACTAAATTTAATATGAGAAGTGCATCAAAGTCAGAATCTTAAGGGCCACCAGTATTTGAAAGTATGGAAAAGAAGTATGCTCAAAGAAGACCAACATGCTATAATAAAAAAGATAAAAAGACAACTAAAGATTTGAAAGTTTCAAAGAGGAAGGAAGTGGTAAACTGTAGAATGCTACAGAAAGCCAAGAAAGAAAGGGCTAAAGTATGCATTGACTTTGGCAGTTAGAAAGCCCTTCATACATCAATTAAAAACATTTCCATATGGTTAAATGATAAATTGATACTATGCTAAAAAGAGAACAACTCTCTCCAATGCTTAAATAAATATAGAGGAGAAGTTGCATGACTCAAAAGGTATATTGTCTTTCTGCTGTTTGACCCTGTTTATTCATTATAGGAAATAAATTAGTCAACAACATATTCTAACAATACAGAAACAGTATTCTATATATCAAAGCCAAATGAGAGCCACCTCAGAGGTGCAAGGTCGATTTAACATATGAAAATTATATTCATAGAATAAAGAAGATCATTTCAATATTCATAGAAAAGTAATAATAATAGTATTTCACTATAAATTAAAAAAAAAAAAAGCTCAACCATCTAGGAGTGGCGAGAACATTTTCAGGCTAATAAAAAGCATCCAAGAAAGTGCACAGCTAATGTTTTACAAGATGACAGAACACTGAATGAGTTCTTAAGATAAAGAACCAATGGGTGATGCCCATCCTCCATTTCTATTCAGTGCACTAGAATTCTTACTTAGAACTATTTAGCAAAAAAATTAAAGTATATTCAGACTGAAGAAGAGGAAGTAAAAGTATTTCTTCTTGTAGATGACATGATCTTTCAGATAGGAAAACCTTACACACACACACACACACACACACACACACACACACAAATCCTAGTAAGTTTGCAGAATAACACTTCATTGTATTTCTGTGTACTGGTAATGAAATCTCCAACAATTAAAAGAAAACTATTTTCTTTATAATAACAACAGGAAGAATAAAATATTTAAGGAATAAATTTAACAAACTACATAATTGTTTGTACTAAGAAAACTACAAGTCACAATTTTAAAAAATGCTAAGAAGTGGATTATATTTTATTTTCATGGATTGAAAGATTAAATATTAAGGAGCTGGAGAGATGGCTCAGTGGTTAAGAGTACTTGGTACTCTTACAGAGGACCTGGGTTAAGTTCCCACCACCCTGACCATGACTCGTGATCTAACTCTAGTTCCAGGAGGCACCCAATGCCCTCTTCCATGTATATACACATGCAGACAAAAATACTCAAACACATAAAATAAAATGAATCAATCTAAAAGTCACAAGAAAGACTACATATTAAAATGCCAACCCTCCCTAAACCAGTCTAAAGATTTATTGGAGACCATTTCCAAAGGTTAGATAGCTTCTTTGCAAAAATCAGCAGTTGCTCCAAACGTCTAAATAGAACAATGGAGTACTACTCAGCTATAAAAAACAATAAATTTATGAAATTCTTAGGCAAATGGATGGAACTGGAAGATATCATCCTGAGTGAGGTAACCCAATCACAAAAGAACACACATGATATGCACTTACTGATAAGTGGATATTAGCCCTGAAGCTCGGAATACCCAAGATACAATTTGCAAAACACATGAAACTCAAGAAGAAGGAAGACCAAAGTGTGAATATGTCAATTCTTCCTAGAAGGGAAAACAAAATATCCATGGAAGGAGTTACAGAGACAAAGTGTGGAGCAGAGACTGAAAGAAGTCCAGTCAGAGACTGCCCCACCTAGGGATCCTTCCCATATGCAATCACCAAACCCAGACACTATTGTGGGTGCCAACAAGTGCTTGCTGGCAGGAGCCTAATATGGCTATCCCCTGAGAGGCTCTGCCAGTGCCTGATAAATACAGAAGTGGATGCTCACGGTCATCCATTGGACTGAGCACAGGGTCCCCAATGGAGGAACTAGAGAAAGGACCCCAGGAATTGAAGAGGTTTACAGCTCCATAGGAAAAACAACAATATGAACTAACCATTACCCCCAGAGCTCCCAGGGACTAAACCACCAACCAAAGAATACACATGGTGGTATTCATGGCTCCAGCTACATATGCAGCAGAGGATGGCCTAGTCAGTCATCAATGGGAGGAGAGGCCCTTGTTCATGTGAAGGCTCTATGCCCCAGTGTAGGGGACTGCCAGGGCCAGGAAGTGAGAGTGGGTGGGGTGGTAAGCAGGGGGAGGGGAGTGGGGAGAGGGGAGGGGACTTTTGGAGGGAGACCAGGAAAGGGGATAACACTTGAAATGTAAATAAAGAAAATATCTAATGAAATAGAAATATATACAAAAAAGAAAGGAAGGAAGGAAGGAAGGAAGAAAGAAGGAAAGAAAGAAAGTGAAAAGAGCCAGATAAGCAAAGCTACTTTAAGCAGATCTGGAAGACAGATCTCAAGGTCAGTCAAAAGCCAAAGTAGTTAAGATAGTATGCACCACCAAATATATTCCCAGGTCAACTAAGTAAGCCTGGAAATCCAGGAAAGGACCCCTCATAAACTGACTTTTCACAGAGACCACATGATAGGAAAAAGTAATTTAAAAAAATGATGTCAGCATATCTACATGTTTAAGTGACTTGGGAACCCTAATTTATACCATATATAAATTTTTACTCAAAAATGTATCCCAAACATAAACAGAAGAACAAAACATATGAGCTCCTAGAAGGAAAAAGTCAGAAAAAAAATAAGACTTCATTGTCTGGGATTAAACCTTGCAACAAATAGGCAACAAAATAATAACTAAGTTGGGCTTTATCAAAATTTAAAAGTACATGTGCTCTTAGAAGCACAAGAAAATAAGAGTGAAAAAAGAGTAAATAAAGAAGGATGAAGTTGGAACAGACAACCTACAGAGTGGAAAGACAGATTTTCAAAGTACAAGTCTGGTAGGGTATATATAGAAAATACTTCTAAAAACACAATTCAACAATGCACAACCCAGACTTTAAGCAGGCAAAGCATGGAAGTAGACATTTCTCCAAATAGAACACTTAACAGTTTACATTCACATGGAGAGAGGTTTGCCATCAATGGTCATCCAGAAAACAAACAAAACTAGTAATACACGTGTTGCTAAAGATGGAGAGAAATTGGAAACTGGACACTTTCCTGGTGGGAACAAAGAACAGTTAGTCTGGGGAATGGTTTGATAAGAGCTTGACAGTGAACCATTAGATGGAAAATCAGCATTTTGTTGCTCATTTTCACTGTGACAAGTACTTGTGAGAAGCGACTTAAAGGAAGAAAGATTTATTTTGGCTCATGGATTCAGATTGCCTGAGGTGCCTTGGACCATCTTGGAATAGGTTCTGGTAGAGTAAAACTTCTAATCTCATGGTGGACAGGGATATTATTCAAAACAATGCCTCATGTTCACTTCCTCTAACCTTCTAGAAAACCCCACCTTTTAGAGTGTCCACAACCTCCTACTAATTCCATCAAGGTATAAACCTGTGAATGCATTAATCCATCAATTAAATCAGTGCCCCCATCATTACATTATCTCTAAATGAGAGGGTCCATCTTAATACACTATGCATGCTCCAGAAAGTTTACTTCTAGGTGTATACTCAAGGAACTGTGTGATCATATACAATATATATATATATATATATATATATATATATATATATACATATATATATTATATATCATATTATATATCATATAAATAGAGAATATATATGTATATATGTTTATATATGAACATAAGAACAACTAAAATACCCATGATAAATAGGTAAATTAAATGTGTAGACTATTATCCATAAGTTAAAATGATAAAGCATAATATATGCTACAATGTGGATAGACTTTGAAAACATCACATTAAATAAAACAAGGCCAATGAAAAAACATTTTCTTTCTTTTTTTCTTCATTTAATTTAATTGTTTACTTATTCACTTTACATCCCACTCATTGCCCCCCTCTGGCTAACAGCTCCTACAATCCTTCGCCATCCCTATCCCCTTCTTCTCTGAGCCTGTAGGGCTCCCCTTGGGTATCCTCACACCCTGGCACTTCAAGTTCCTGCAAGGCTATGTGCTTCCTCTCTCACTGAGGTCAGACAAGGCAGCCAGCTAGAAAAACATACCCCATGTACAGGCAACAGCTTTTGGGATAGCCTCTGTTCCAATTGTTTGGGTCCCACATGAAGGCCAAGCTACACATCTGCTACATATGAACAGGAAGGCTATGATAGTTTGGTATATTCTCAGTCCAGGGAGTGGCACTATTAGTAAGTGTGGCCTTCTTAGAGTAAGTATGTCACTTTGGGTGTGCACTTTAAGACTACCACTCTAGCTTTCTGGATGTCATTATTCTGCTAGCAGACTTCAGATGAAGATGTTGAACTCTCAGCTTCTCCTGCATAGTGCCTGCCTGGATGCTGCCATGTTCCCACCTTAATGGTAATGAACTGAACCTCTGAGCCTATAAGCCAGAGTCAATTAAATGTTGTTCTTATAAGAGTTGCCTTGGTCATGGTGTCTTTTCACAGCAGTAAAACTGTAACTAAGACAGAAGTTGGTACCAGGAGTGGGGTATAACTGTGATAGGCCTGACCATGGTTTTTGTTTGGAAGAATGTTGATTTGGGGACTTTGGATTTGGAAAGCCATGGAATGGTTTAAGTGGGACTTAATGAGCCATCCTATTAGGCATATGGAAGAACTATGCAGACCTGCCCCAAAACGTTTCAGAGGAGAGGAATTTCAATGTGTAGCCTAGGTACTGTTTTTGTGGTATTTTGGTGAAGAATGTGACTACTTTTTGCTCTTGACTGAAGAGTCTGCCCAAGGCTAAGGTGAAGCAATTCAGATTAATTGCATTGACAAAGGAAGTCTCAGAAATGCCTATCATAAGCTTTGTTCTCTGGTTAAGTCTCATGAAGAACATTTTAAATAAGCATAGCAAGCTTAGAAAGGAAAAATATAAAATATATGGTTGGAGTATTAAAGGGGCACCAGGAAGTGAAATGGAGCCAAATCCTGTGTTCTACAAGATAGCAGATTAAGGGCGTGGGACTTTGAGGCAAGATCCTACCTAGCTAAATTTAGATCCAGGCATGGTAGTATACACCTTTAATCCCAGGAGACAAAGCCAAACAGATCTCTCAGCTCAAGGCTAGCCTGGAGCAGAAAAAGTTCTAGGTGAAGAAAATCTTAAATCCAGGCCAGGCATGGTGGTACAAACCTTTAATCTGGGGAGATAGGCATGCTCTTAAACTTTCTCTTGAGTTCAAGGTCAATCTACAGAGCAAGATTCAGGACAGCCAAACTTAGGCAGTGAAGGAGTGGAAGACAGAAAGTTAGTGAAAATGTAATAGAATAAAGGGGCCATGTTCCAACTCCTGCGGAGCAAAGCTCAGCAGCTTTGGCCATGTGGCTTTAGAGTCAAGAACATAAGGGACTACGGGGACAATTGATGCTGTTTAGTGGAGCTAAGAAATTAGTTGTGGTTAAGAAGAGAACAGTACCACTGAGGTGAACTCATCTGAGAAGTGTTTTCTGAGAACACAAAGAAACTGCATTCCAGAGATAGCCAAGTTTGTGCCTCAATTATTATCAGTTATTTGTCCTATGATCAATAAGACAATCAAGAAGCAAGCACTAAAGTACAGAGAATATAAGAAAGGCCAAGGATGAGGACCCTGATCTATGCAGACCAACTTGCATATTAATATTAATCCTGGGATTATTCTCTAGCATTGCAAAAATAATGAAAGGAACAAAGGAAACAAAGAAAGCGATGAGTGAGGCCTAGCAACCATTCCAATGTCAGATGTCACTTCCAACGCTGAGCAGAGAAGAAAGGATTTGTGCCTGTGACAAAGCAGGAGGACAGATGGCGTTGGAGAGATTTACTAAATAGCCTCAAGTTTCTAGAAATTTTAGGTATTTACTGATGGAAGCAATAGGTTAGGAATTGTGTAGGGATCATCTGAAGAAAGGCAGTCCCCATGGACATGGAAAAGAAATGGCCTAAGAATAGGTGGAAGGAAGGAAGCAGGCATTGGTTAGGACTCTCTATGTGGATCCAGCCCCTCAGACAGGCTGTTTTGTTTCTCTAGCGCCTAGGTAATCTCCACAGAGCCTGGAGGTTCAGTACTCTCCTTAGGTTATGCAAGCAAGCATGATGATGGATGCCTCGGGGCTGGATCTGGTTGTTTTCAACCCCATTGACCACAGCTCAAGCACCATGTGACTGTGATTATAAGCTTACTCTTAATTTTGCCACAAGACAGTTCTAGAAAATATAAATATTAGATCAGAGTGATTCCCAGAGGCAGTTCAAGGATCTTTAGTGGTCTAGCAATAAGAATGTCATGTTACCTTCAAGGGAGTCCCACAAAAAGGGGTATCACCATGAGAGAGTTCCTCTTCCCATCTTGGACTGAGAGGCCGAAACAGTACATTTCAGTCAGGGGCTGCTAAATAGGAGAAAGTTTGGCTTCAGAAAGCTGTGGAACTCAGGACATCCTCCCTCTACAACATAAGACCATGGTGCAGTGCGAAGAAACACCCAGAAGAGCTTAGCACATGCCTGAGGACATGCAAACATGTCTGGGCATATCACCTGCAACGTAGTCTAGGGAGCTGAATAAGAGCCACCTGAGTCTAACACACTCTGACCACTGAAATTTATTATTGCCTTTTGGGGAAAAGGCTTTCAGTAGGTCATTAAAATTCAGGCTCTCGATGTGGGAAGAATAGCCTAGATTAAGGCAGAAAACCCTACATGCCATTACTAGTATCCACAAAGAAGTCAACATAGAGCAGTCAGCATGTGGAGACTAAGCTAAGATAGAGCCAGTATACAGTCCCTGGCACCACTGAAAGTCAGAAGAGGAGAGAGGTGGGTTTTACCCTGGGGGACCACGGGGGCACCTTGATGGAGGACCTCCAGCCTCCAGCATGTCTGTTGTTGGAAGCCACCCAGTTGTGACTGTTTATTATGGCAGACCTAGGGAACTCCTATGTTTGATGGCATTCTCCATGGGGGTCTAAACTTTTAAGCATTTGATTGTGAGCATGTGGAAATAAGGACAGGAAGGGAACTGCAGGGGACAGAGTCAATGGACACTCCCAGTCCCGGTCCCCCTTCCTCAGTTTCCTTTCTAGGGATTACCTGTGACATCCTCACCCCCACCCCAACTCACCCACTGCCGTGGCAGGGAAAGAAACAGTTAATAGTTGTTGATGTTCTCCATGGAAACTTGTATCCAAGTATAAGAAAAAGCTTCTAGTTTGGAGCTAAACAAAGGTCTACATCTACCAATTCCAGGGACGCTTTGGGCAACATTACTGCCCCTCCCCATAAAACATTTAGTGGGAATCAAAGAAGGTAATGACTGTATCTTTACCTGGGTTAACTAAAGGGAACGAGTTAAGAAACACATAAGTACCAATAGAAAGGACCAGCATCCTTTGGGGTGTCACAAGATACACCAAGACCAATTTCTGAACACAGAGGAGATTTACTTACTCCAGAGGGACAAAGGGCAGAGAATAAGAGACAGAGACGGGAGGCAGAGATTAGAGAGAAGGAGAGGAAAATGTGGGAGGGAAGGAGTATTTGTCCCGAAAGAGGGAGGGACAAAGGACTGTCTACAGAAAGGACACAGACCTGGCTCATAGCCAAATGGTGCTTTATAGAGGTCAAGGGAGAAACCCTGTGTTAGAATGAGTTGGTTCATTGTAATTGGGCATGCTAGTTAGGTGAGCCAAAGGGGACTTTTGACAGCTGGACTTTAATACTTCAACAGTCAGACCTTGGTCATCAACCTTAGGAGGAGGAAGTGGCCAAATCCGAGAACAAGCCCTGGTAGCTAGCATTAAGGATGGAATCTAACAGTCTCTAGCAAGGAAGAGGGAATAGGAGAAGGACAAGGCCTGTCAGAGCCATGTTTTGTTTTGTTTTTTTAATGTTATGACCTGCTAGAGACTCTTCACTAACGCTTCTCATGGCAGGGGTGGGAGGGGATGGGAGGTGGGGGGTAAGGGCTGAGAGGTAATCCAAGGGTAGCAGGGTAAGTGAAGGGATAAATGAGGGGAAGGAAACAGAAGAAGGCAAACAAGCATGCTGCACGCCTCCACAGAGAGCCTGGCCTGTGGTGGGGGCTGCAGGTGGCTTTGCTAAAGAGAACAGCACACGGGTGGGGCTGTAAGATCCAGAGGGAAAGGAGCACACATCACCTCCCTCCTAGCTTCGGTCACTCGGCTCTCAGATTGTACACCAGGAATTCACTGTCCTCAGTTTCTAACATGCTATCATCTCCCGGCTGTTTCTGGCAGCCAGTGATGAGGAAGCAAGCTACACAATGAGAATAAGCTCACATGACCCGGGTCAGACCCGGGCACTAGAATTGCTGCATGGTGGTTCCCAGGCAGGAGAGTTTTGGGAGGCCATACCACAGCCTAACTCCTTCATGGGAAGGATCAAAGGACATGGGAGAAATCTGGCCAGAGTGAAAGACATCTTGAAGGCCATAAGCCATCTGGACTCTGCCCTTAGCCATCTGAAAACCAGCGGGTTGGTGGGCCAAGTGGATGGAACCACACGTACACAACATGGTTCAGAAAAACACTGGTTGCTCTACAGACAGGGGGTGATTATAACTTTTTTTTTTTTTTTTTTTTNCCTGCCTCTGCCTCCCAAGTGCTGGGATTAAAAGTGTGTGCCACCACGCCGGCTGGTGTTGTCATTTCTATGGCCTATCACCAGATTTTCTGTTTGTAAATATTTGTCCTTCCTGCCTGCAAAGACAATCTAGAATTGTATCAGAGACTGGTTATAAGAGCTGGCAGCCAATAGTGGGAGCAGGAAAGAGGCGGGCAGAGAGTGATGGAGGGGGAAAAAGCAGACATGGGAGATCGAGAGGGGACATGGACTACAGCAGAGCAGAGAAAGGTATAGAGATAGCCACATGTCAGGTTACAGGCAAGATAGGTTGTTAAAGGAGGTAGCCGGAGACTGCCTCAGCTTATAACTTTTTTTTTTTTTTTTTTTTGAGACAGGAACTCATCATAGCTGAAATTCCTGAGACAGATTTAGTCACCAAAGTTGGCCCTTTTTTTTTTTTTTTTTTTGTCTTGAATAGAGATTGTCTGAGGTTTTTTTGTTCCAGCCAGGGTCTTGCTCTATTGATCTGCCAGCCTTGCTCTCCCAGGATAAACCCCTAAAATTTAGACTGCAAGTCTGTGCCACCATGCCCTGCTGCCTTGAGCAGTTTTGGGTTCTTCCACATGCACCAGGCATCATTTATTTGCATGCGGTTTGTCTCAACTTCAAGTGTGATGTGCTAATGCGGTAAGGGCCTTGGTAAATAATTAGTTCTCAAGCAACAAGGTAACAATGAGGACACAGCCAATCCGTGTTTGACACACATGGTCCTGGGGCCCCCTGGGAAAGTCTGCAGATGCAGATTTAATATTAGAGGCTTAGAGTATGTGAGGGAGGAAGGATCAGCCAATGGGAGAGATTGAGAAACAGTGTTGTTGGTCCCCAGTAGGTCCTACACTTTGGAATGAGTTGAGAAGGAAGGCTTTGTACCCTCATATTCTCTAGCCATCGAATCTGAGCTGCCCCCCAGGATAAGGGTGAATTCAAGAACAATTCCTGGGGAAAGGCTAGCTATAATTACAATAGTAATGAGTGACAAACAAAAGTTCCTTGATCCAGAAGGGGATCGTGGAGGTGCATCACAGCACCCACAGCAAAGGTTTCCGGAGAGCTGAAATTGCAGAAAGGTGGCTTCTCCCCTTATCTGAGGTCTATTTTGTTGGCTGCCTTCTATTTTGCAACCAACGCCATGTCCACCATCTTTATAACTGAATGAATTCATTCATAAATGAATGAATAGGAATATTTCCAATCTATTCCTTCTTCATTTTAAGTTGTGAAATAAGGCACATTCGGGATTTTTAAGTCCCCTTATTGTAAATCCACATCTCCCCGCTAGTGTGACTGATGAGGTTGATGGTCTCATAGGGGTGAGCTCCCTGGGCCTCTGAAGCTGGCTTCATGCTTGGAGGAGTTGGCCTTTGGTTCTCTGCACCGCCCCTCAGACCTCCTTACTTTAAGTGGGAGCGGGATCTGTCTGCTAGTGGCAGATCTAGTCCACTAACCTCTGGTCCAATTTTGTCCCTGTGGCCCAAATGCCAGCCCCAAAAGATCCATGTTCAAGTTGCTTCTCTGTCTACAATAGAAGCAATGCATATGAAGCCTTAATATAGCTGATAAACTTACTTTTAATTTTTTTTTAGTCTTATAATTTTTTTAGGTTTTAGTTCATTTATCGAGTGATGTCAGGTCATTGCTGAGTATTGGGAATGGTGACACAAACAACATAGGTGAGATTTCTGCTTGTTTAACCTTTTAGGTTGCTGTAGTGGATTTGGTCTGTTGTTTTTTTTTTTTAAATACACACACACATACACACACACATACACACACACATACACACACACA
>NC_034601.1:19594133-19606476 GCF_900095145.1 Mus pahari
ACACACACACATACACACACACATACACACACACATACATACACACACACACATACACACACACACACACACACACACACACATACATACATACACACACGACCCACTATATGGCTCAGGTTGCAGAGGGTGAGTCATCCCAGTCAGCTTGAAATTTACATTTTATTCGGGGTAGAGAAATTATAAATGAATCCTAGAAACACACGTGTTGGGTCTTGTGAAGTTCTTAGGGGTGCTGAGAGAGGGGTACGTGGAAGGGTTGGGACCGAGAGAGGTAGGAACAACTAATCTAAGACTGAGCTCCTTGATCTATCTGAGCTCAGATCTCAGTGGTCAGGAAACTGGCCATGCGACACTGGACAGGAGACATTCCTAGCTGAGGTGTGACCAAGACCCTGAGGTAGGAATACGGTTGGGAGCCTTCAGGACCAAGAGGTAAAAGAACTAATTCGAAGGAGGCAAAGGACCAAATACAGAGCAACGACCAGCCAGGGTGCCGTGCTTAGTCAGGATCTCGCCTGAAACATGCGCTTCCCTTGTGTGATGCTAGTATTTGGGATGGCAAATGGGCAAACATTTTTATTGGAATAATTATAGATGTATTTTAGAGTATATTAGAAAAAAGATAATTATCACATCAAAACTGTGATTTCCAAGATATTATTCTACTGGTGAAACTAAATTATAATGCAAATTGAGTTAGAGAATATTAAGTCAATTACAGTACAGGTGCTACGCAGCCTCGGCAAAGATCTCCAAAGCGGGTGTTTACAGAGCTGAGGCTTGGGGAAACACTGCTTACCAATTCGAAATAGGAAGAGAGAGGGCACATCTGGGCTCCCCACTCACATCCAATGGAACCTGGTAACTTGTTTTCTCACCAGCTGCACAGAACCAGAGTGACAGCCATGACCTGGGTTCCCCCAATGTAAACTACCTCTGGGAGCATGTGTTTTCTATGTTCATATGAAGTCATACCACACACGGAGGGGTGTCCCTCATAGGTGGGACTTCCCACGCCTTCCTCCTGGTCATCTTTCTGCAGGATTGGGAGGGCTCCATTGGCACTTATACTCCTTTGCCATGTGAAGTTCTACTTAGTGGGCAGTTTTCTTCCTTGGGGAATTTAGAGTTGCAAGTCCCTGCTATCCAGCGTTCTTTTGGCATCTGTGACGTGTTTACTGGCTAAGTTAATAAGTTGATATCCAGAGCTGCTTCCTCTTGTGGGGTACCATATCCAAAGAATATGGCAAGCATGCCTTGTGTGAGATGACAGGGTTCAACCCGGAGTGAGAAAGGTAATCAGATGGGAGTGAATACGCGATCTCATCTTCTCCATGGACTCAGTCACCTTCTGAGAGGGAATTCGTATGTTCTTAGATGGCCAGGCATTTGAAGCCACATAAGAGAGTATTCATTTTTGCCTGGAAGATCATTCTGAAACCATACAAGTAAGACACTTGTACATGCCAACATGAGCAAATTCAATGAAAAGTGCAAGTCTAGAGGGGAAGGGGGAAGAAGGCTCTTCCTTCATTGGCTGCCTGAGGACCCCCTTGCCTCTGGGTATTTCCTACTCTTCCCACCAAATTCTGAATCAAAGCTGCTTCCTATTACAAGAGGAAGCTGGATACGAAGCGGGTAGGGAAAGGTTTCAAAAAGAAAGCCCAGCTCAGCAGTGTTTCTGTCCTTCAGGTCTGCTCTCTGAGGACTTGATCCAGTAGACTGTGTTGCCCCACTGGCACAGGCCAAGTGAGCTCAGTCATGTGGTGTGCACTGGCTTCACAGATCACAGGCCTGCACACATTTCCTCCTGAAAGAGCATGACCAGACTCTGACTTAGCCCCTGCTGACACCGAAGCCAGATGTGCGCTTCGCCCTCCTGTGAAGAGAATCCAGAAAGAACATGGCCAGAGGAAAAAAATAGCGATTCAGCCAGCAGAACGTAGCTTTGAAAGGCCTTTGCCCTTGACAGCCTGACTGCTCAGGGACAACCAGGAAGGGCTAGAACAGAGACAATCAGAAGAGTCCGGAAGTAGAAGACAGGACACTGGACTACGAGTGCTGATGCCTTTAAGAGGTGTCAGAATGACTCCCAGGGAATTCTTAAACATTAATGACAGATACACACACAGAGAAATAAATAAAAGTAAAATAAATTATAAAGAAAAACACGAATTATGCAGATGGAAATTTAGCTTTCCTTTTATTGTCAAGTAGCTTTGGCACTTGAAACCACCAACAGCAACAAAAGACCTCCTCCTGCTGGAGGAGGTGAATCTAATCGGCACCTTTGAGGTCCCACTGCTACATGGAACTCCACCTATTTCCCTGAGAACCCAGCTTAAGTGCCACCTTCCCTGGCCCTCTACCCTGCCCCTCACTATTCACAGGCTCCCCCCACCTGTAAGCTCAACTATGCCTTTCAACTGCTCTGCCTGTCCATTTACTTTATATTTCTAACTGCTGCCTGTTTGAGGTTGTCTTTCTTGGTGGAAAATAAATTCCTTGAACATATCTACGTGTCTGTAAAACCTAGCAAAGTGCCTGGGCTATCACACTTGTGGGAAGTGGGTCACTGTGAAAGAATGAGCCCTTGGTGAACTCTTCCCATTTCAACACTGCCATATATGTGATGAGTCCCCAAATCACTTCCCAGTGAAAAGTTCCATAAATGTTGATACCACTGCTTCGGATCAAGTCTCTGTGATCTGTCTGGGGCTGATCTCCCTGCTGGGTCACCACAGGAAGGCATTTGGGAGGGATTGAGTGACTCAGTGTGGAGCAGGATTACCAGAGGGCTTACACTGCTGTTGAAGCATGGTGGGAGGGAGCCCCAGTCTTGCCAACAAGGTCAGGCACTGAGACAGTTCTCTATAACTATTCCCTGGGACATAGGGACAGAATATTGAAAGTCCCAGGCCCTGTGTGCTGGAGAGAGACGGTTCTCCAGAATCCCACAAAACATTTCCTCTTCCAGTCTAATCTTCTGCTTCTGCTCTCAGGATCTTCTGAAGATTTTCTGGAATGACCTTTGGGTACAGTCTGGATAATGTCCTCCTCTCACAGCTGGGGGTGACTGAAATCCAGAAAGAGGCAGAAACCTTCCAGAGCCCATACAGCTGTAAGTGGGATCAGGAACTGTATGTGTCAGAGCTCAGTGGCTTCCAGCCGTGCAAGGATGTCTGAGGCTCACTGTGGAAAAAGGAAAAGCACAGCTCTGATTTCTCAATTTAAGTTCCGGGGGTTTCTTTGTGGGCTTTAGGTTATGATGAAATCCAAGTAACGGTTAATCTTTTTAAGATATACAGTTTAATATCATTCAGTACATCACTATGTTGCTGTCTTAGTATTCCATTGCTGTGAAGAGACACCATGACCACAGCAACTCTTGTAAAGGGAAACGTAATTGGAGCTGGCTTACAGGTTCAGAGATTCAGCCCATTATCATCACGGCAGAAGCACGGCAGCATCCAGGCAGATGCTGTGCTAGAGAAGAAAGTGACAGTTCTACATCTCCATCCGCAGGCAGCAGGCGACTGACACTAGGCTTATCTTAAGCATGTAACACCTCAAAGCCTGCCTCTACAGTGACATACTTCCTCCAACAAGGCCCCACCTACCCCAAGCCACACCTCCTAAAAATGCCACTCCCTATGGGCCAAGCATTCAATCACATTAGTCCATGGGGTCCACTCCTATTCATACCACCACAGTTACAGATCCACCAGTTCCTAGACAGTTACTGTTTTCATCCTTGTCTATAGCACGGCCAACCTCTTCCTCTTCTAAGACTATCAGTACCCACCTATTTTCCCTTGCCAAGGATTTACTCATATCAACGTTTCATGGGAGTAGAGTCATAGACTACTGTGGCTTTGAGTCGGAGTTCTGAGTGTAACCCTTTCAGTGCCTCTGGTGTTGCAGTATGTTCCTCGTGATGGATGGGAATACTCTACTTTGTGTATATACATTTTTTTTTCCTATCATATCTGATTTTGATTAAGGGTCAGTTACTGGGGTAAGAAGAAATCCTTCATTCTGCACTCTTTGACCCAGGCACAGAGAGTGCACGTCTATTGCATGGGCATTTATCGAATTCATGCCACGCACAATGTTTGATGAGGTTCCCAGAGCCGCTGGCAGTGTGATATGCAGCTCAGGTTTGGCTTCTGGTGCCACACCATCTGTAACCAGCGATGTGGCTGGAAACAGTTTCTACCCATCTCCGAGGCTCAGTTATTTTGCTTCTAAAGCAAGGTAGGGATTATTACCTTAACCCATGGCACTGCAATAACAATCTCACACCAGCCTTGTGGCTTAAGGGTAACATCGGTCTCTTTCTCACAGGTCTGGAGACTGGAAATTCAAGGACAGGAAGCCAGAATAGTGAGTCTCTAGTGAGGGTTATTCAAAGTGGGTTTTCTCCAGGAAGATGTTGCCAGCTTTTGCTGCATCCATGAGTGGAGAAAGGAGAGAAAGCTCCATGGGCCCCTTTTACAAAGACACTAGCCCCACCCATAAGTACCTCTCCTCCGTGAACAAATCATGGGGCCTCCCAAAGTCACCAGTTCCTAATGCCTTCATACTGGAGACTGAGTTTCAACAGATAGGTTTTAATGCTACATAAATATTCATAAAGAGCATCTGCACATGTGAAGGCTACCTGGCATGCCTGGATGTAATTGTCCCCTTAGCAACTTGTATTGTTTTATCTAAAAGCAAAGAACCAAAAAACCTACCCACCCACCATATACCTATTCATTTAATCTGGAAAATAAATAGTCTTTCTACCCGAATATCTTTCACATAACAACTTGGAAGAATACCTTTATGGGCACAGAAGGGGCCTCACTATGAGGTTCCAGTGTAAGGAAGACAGAAGTCAATTGCCTCTTGTTCAGGCAAATGAGCTGGAAAGATGGGCAAGAAAAAAACAATAGCAAATGCTGTCCAGTCTGTGAGAATCCTTCTTGTGATCTCAATGTTTCAGTAGTTACCAAACTCAAAAAGGTCTGGGAGCAACTGGACTTTTATGATGGCAGAGGAAGACACTGGGCCTTGTCCTCAAATGGATATTTGATGTGTCATGCAAATGTGTCATGGTGACATGTCCTGTGGGTATTTGTGGATAGTGTGTTGTGTGGATTCAAGGCACTCATAGGCTCATTTAAGTTTGGTCAAGTTTAATCATATCTACAAGGGCTCCTGGTGGCATCTGTGCTATATATGTTATACATCTGCCCCAGGACCTGTGCCCATGTGTGGTGTCACTGATGCGGGCCGCAGTGTCCCCTCACTAAGAGTACACTGACTTTATATCCTTCTACTCCAGGCAGCCCTCAGAAGCCACAGCACAATTCCGGCACTGCCTTGCTCTCCTTGTCAAGCAATTTTGGTTTAGCCACCCTTAAGTGGCAGTCATAAGTGAAATAACCTATGCCAACCAGATAGACTCCCAGAGTACGCACATCCCCACACATTCCTGGAGTCAGAGTAGGCACATCCCCACACACTCCCGGAGTACGCGCATCCCCACGCACCCCGTGAACATTCTGCTGTCACCAGCAGAGAACTTGTACAGGAACAGCTTCCCTGAGGACCAAGCAAATGGCTGCTCTTCTGCTCAGTTGCCAGGTGACATGCTAGCCACCGGCTCAGAGTACTCCGAGCCAAGAGGATCAGGATGAGGGTTTACAGCTCTGCCTGACACCACTGTCATTAGACCAGAGGAAATGCTCCTGCCCTCAGAGCAGCCCAAATTTTGACCAAGTCCATTTCCTCCTTGAATCCAAGGATTCTTAAGGAGAAAAATCAATAAAAAGCACAACACTATATAATCCTAAGATGTTCTTTTTAGAATGCTCCATAATGCTAAGCAGCTGGGGACATAAAAACCCCAGCCATAGGTAAGACAGAAAAAGGCTTGCTCTGAATCATCACAATGGCATTTCTAGAGCCATAAAATGAAGATTGAAGCAATATGGCAAGAGTATATGATATTAAGTGGAAACACAAAATGCTAAATAGCATTTGCATGATGATGGCAACCATATAAAATATATAAAGTGTGTGCACGAGATGGTAGAAAATAAAAATACCACTAAAGACAAAAGACACATGGGTAACTTTTGTTTTTTTATTTTTATCTTTTACATACTTTGCTTAGCATTTCAGTAGGTTCAAACCTGAGTTCTTCTCCAGCAGGGTATCTGCATATGTCTTCTCCACCAAGTAGGCTTTCATACATCTGCCACCATCAAGATAGTTAGAGTTCGGTTTATACTGACTTATTGCTGTCTCTGTATGTGAAGCCCACAGGACTATGGGCAAGAAGTGGTTAAACTTTGAAGTTCCAGGCTGGCTGGCCTTGGGAATTGTCCAATGACCCAGTACTGAAGGCCATGATGTTCACAAATGGAAGGTACCTTTTCTGTTTGGAAGAGACCATCAGTGAGCAAGAAAGGCTCCAGTGTGATGGGAAAGCAAGGCATCAGTTGGGAAAAGCAGGGCCAGCATCAGTAGTGCAAGCATGGTCAAAATATCCCAGATCTGTAAAGTTTGGACTAGAACAAATGATATCCATTTCAGTCTTGCCACAGAAAGCTAAAGAAATATAACCTGGAAAAGAGAATACTACGACTTCTTCATGTCCCACCAAGATCTTGCAGAATCGGCACAAAAAGTTGAGAGCATAGTCCCCACTTGGCTCAGTCTGAGTTTCCTCTAAGAGACTGCAGGAAGCAGCATTTAAGTGTCAAAGCCAACAAAGAGCTCAGTACCCTCAGGTAATCTTCAAGTGAGGTCAGGCTAGAGGTCAGGGGTCTCTCTGGGTTCGCCTGCACTTGGGTGACGCCTTCTGGCATTTAGAAGCAGGATTTTTACACGCTGAGGGGAAAAAGCAGTAAGAACAAATGCCCCCCATAGAAGTCTGTGTGAACAGCTCTGCTTCTTCCCCTCTAAGATGGATAAGGAAAGCCACTGAGGGTCAATGAGAGGAAAGCATCCCAGACAATGGAAATGCAAACGGCTTTGGGAAGGAAACAAAAGGGCAAAGAGGAAAAAGAGAACGCAATGAGTTGGCCCTTTTGAGGGTTTAAACTATCCATTACTAAGTTGGATAGGAACATGAATAATGAATTAACGGTTACATGAAATCAACCCAAATGAAAATGTTCAGAGGGGATCTGTCAAAGACTTTCCCTTGGGTTAGAGGCTGAGACTAGCCAGTTGACAACATAGATGGGGGGGTACAAAAATTAAGAAAAGGAATACCTCCCAGAAACTGCTTTACCGGTGAGCCCTCAATCATCGTGTTAAGGATGACCCACTGAGATTCTCTCTTTCCAGTTATGTCAGCACTACACCACAAAACAATCATGCAATGCCTTTAAAATGAATTTAATTCATTGTTACCTACAAATCCATAGTGAACATAACCATAGCCTCCAGTGCGGAGGTGGTGTCTTCGACATCAGGGAAGAAAATTGATGGCAATCAGTGTTTGCTACCAAGGTTCGGAGCATCCTTTTGTTCATACGTGGAGACCAAACTCAAGACCACAATCCCACTGTTGAGCTGGAAGAGCTGGGCAGTGAGGCAGATCTGGAACACTTTTTTTGCTTTCTTCTAGAGCAAGTTATCCCTGTGCCCCTTCCAACACAGCTGAACCACTCTGCAGGGGCCCCATGTCTTCTAGGTGTAGTGGCATTATCACAGGGAGGCAGGAAGTACTGTAGGGAGGGAGGGGAGAGCACGGTACAAGCAGAAAGGGAATGTTGGCTGCAGCTTTGCTATCAGAGGCCGTGAGGCAAGTGTAGGCATGTAGACAGCGAACACTTTACCAAAGACAGGCTCTCTGAGAGGAGGCTGCATCGTAGTACCTTTCCCTTTCAAATATGGGGGTGGGGAGGGGCAGAGGGGATGCCTGTGAATACACGGAACAGAAGCCTGGGTTTCCAGCACCCCCTCTGAACTGTGTGACTTGTATATAAAGAGCCTGATATTTAAAAAGAGAAATGAATCAAAATTGCTCCCATCCTCGCCTGAGAGAAATGTGACCAGCTCTTCAAACATGCCTCAAAGACGCAGCTTTGCTTGAAGTCCTGGGTTCTCAGTGGGAAGCTGGAGAGGAAGGTCTCCCAGAGCCTGCCCTGACTGTTGAGACACAGAGAAGTCCACACCCCACGCCCCAGTTCTTCCTGTGTCCCTGATGCTATCTTGAGTTTCTGCATGACACCTAGAGTGAACTACAGTCACACCTTCTGAGTGCTCGCCAGCTTCCTGGGGCTCCTGGTTATCTCCCGAGTCTCTTCCTCGCTGCCATTCAAGTCTCCTAAGACATCCTGCTTGCCTGCTTTCCAACTGTGAGTCCTTCCTCCCCTCTTGTATCTAACCTGCCTCTCTCCCCATAGGCACCACCAGAGCCCAAAATTCCCTTCAACTGAGTCTTGCCCAAGTTGGTTTCTTCCTCTAGAAACTACGTTCACTCTTTCCATTCTCTCAAAAGGACACTTTAAAAATCTTATCTTTTGTTTCACACCCCCCCCCAAACATAATCTTGTCTACAGCACCTATACTCACAGATTCTTCTGAACATCTAGTGTGCCAGAAAGTTTTACGTCAATGTGACACAAGCCAAAGTCATTTGGGAAGATGGAGGGAGCCTCAACTGAGAAAACGCTTCTATCAGATTAGCCTTATGGGCACGCTTATGGTACATTTTCTTGGTTGATGATGGATGTGTGAAAGTGCCCAGCTCACTGTGGTGGTAACCCCGGGGCTGGTGGTCCGAAGCCTATAAGAATGTAGGTTGCACAAACTATGAGAAGCAAGCCAGTAAGCAGCATTCCTCCAAGGCCTCTGCATCAGTTCCTGCCTCTAGGTACCTGTCTCAAGTTCTTGCCCTGACTCCCTCCGTGATAAACTATGACCTAGAAGTGTAAGATAAAGTAAATCCTTTCTCCCCAAATTGACTTTGGTCAATGGTGTTTTATAACAGCAACAGAAACCCTAAGACTTTAGTGTAATCAAGAGGACTTTTGCACTTCCAAACCCTGTGTTTTCACTAGGGTTTGAAGTCTTATCAGTGCATCTCCTGTATGCTTCTCATGGCTTTGCTCTGGACACAATGACTGACACTCTGGGTGAGGAGAAGAAGGGTGACATGTAGATCCTGGACAGTCTTCTTGAAGGCCAGACAGCATGGTCACAGACGCACACGCTGGCTGTTGGCTGTGGTGCCCTAAGGAGGCTGGGAAGGGAAGAGAGTGGGATATTTCAAAGTCTCTTAGCTCCAGGATTTAATGGGTCTCTGCCTGAATGAACGATCAAAGCAAAAGGCCACGTTAAACATCTGTTCTGCTTCAACACCCCTGGCAAGTTCAATGTCAAGTGAAGTGAGGTCTTCTTGGGCTTCCCTTGCCTGGCTTCAGAAAAGGCCTCTTTCCAGGGGCTGAGTAATGCTTGCTGTCGTTTCCCAACGAGTCAGCTCTGTGTCTGGGTAGTCCGTGTTTTTCCTCTATACACTTCTGACTCTCGCGGGCCCTCCGGCCTGCCTGGCCCAGGTGAGGCAGCTGAGGAGAATGACCTTCTCCTGTGGGTTCCAAAGCTTCCTGCTTTCCTGTGGGAGATGGAAACGGTAGATTCACTCGGGGCGTAAGGCTCCATCCTGCTGCATCTCAGCCTCCTGCGCTTCTGCACCAGAGTAAGCCAGGTGCTAATTCTTGTGTTCACAGAGAGACAAGGTACTGGAGAGGCCAGCAGGTCAACGAGGGGATCCCTTTACTTGTGCATCCATCAGGGAAAACACAGAGTTCGATTTCAATCTGTTTTCTGGGTAATTCAGCGTCAAAAAGCAAGGAGGCCAGGGACCTTGCCAAGTCCTTGTTTTGTTTTGCTTTTTTTTTTCCCTTTCCTCCAATCAGCGCTGGGCACTAAGGAGTGGGTGGGTATGGGGAATAGGGGCTACAGCTCCCCAGGCTGAGAGGGAATGCTGAGCCTGCAGAAGTGGCCCATTGAGAGCTTCGGCGGGTGGCACCCCCAGCCTCCTGCCACAAGGGCAGCTCTGTCCTGAAGGCCTAGGGCTCTATCCCAGTCCCACTGGCTGAGAAGGAACAACATTTCCTTATAAGGCCCCTGCTGCCTTGCCAAGGCTGGACGGCTCCAAGAGACTGTAGCTTTCCATTCTCCTCCATCGGCTCCAGTGCAGGCCTTGAATGTAGCCCTTGTTGTTAGGCCCCTCCTCTGCTTCACAGCCCCCACCCCACCCCACCCACTTCCACTCTCTGCCAGAGCCAGCCCCACTGGCTCAAGAAAAACAGCTCCGAGGCCTCTCCCACGCAAGGACAGCTGTGGCTCAGGCCTGCTGGAGGCAGCACAGGGTAGCAAAAAAACCAGCTTCAATGCCCAGCTCCCGCCTGCCCTAGGGTTACCTTACATACAAGCGAGACTTTAGCAAAGGTCCTGACTTCTAGAGCCGACTTCCTCTCCTGGAAAATAAGTATCGAATGGCCCAGGGTCCAAATTCTTTACACTGTATTCGAAGCCTAGCCAGTTAGCTCACAGCCTGGACATCACAGCTAAATACTCCATTTATTACCGACAAGCCCTGATTCCTCCACAGCCTCTATCCTCTTGAGTTTGTGCTTCAGGTGAGTGATTTTTCCACCTACGGACTCATCATCGTCAGAGGACCCCCTACTCCATGGAGGCTCCCTTCCTCATGGGGGACAGGGATGGGTCCTTTCACTTTGTCTTCCCAATATTTGCGGGTACCCCCTTGCAGTTTTTCATAGTACTTCATGAAAGGCCTTTATCTGAATGCCCAACATACCAAAGGACACAGTGGTTGTGCAAATATTTTGTAAAATATTAAGTTTTGTGCACCGGTGGGCGGCATCGTGAAGGACACTCCCATGTAACATGGTGTATACTGGGACGATCTCAACTCCGATTCTCACGACCTTTGCCCCATCTCGCCAGTTCCATATTCTGAAATGTAGACTGACTTGCAAGCTCCAGGGAAAGGGCATCCTGTATCTCTTGGAGGCTGGAAGGCACCTAGCCACACACACACCCCCATTTACACCCCGGAGCCCAAGGTTACCATGTGATAGCACAGCGTATCCATAAAGGGTTTCTAAGTTTCCTGCCCCACTTCTGTAGACACACACTAGGTTACCTCAGCACTCACAGAAAAAAAAAAAAAAAAAAAAAAAAAAAAAACAAAGCAAGAAGATCTAGTGGCTTTAGAAGTTTCGGCACACTAATTAATGCCATTGCAAATTTGTCATTTGAGAACATTGCACACCCTCTCTCTTTGGAAAAGTGCCTTACCCATTCCAAAGTGTCGGCTACAGTTTGAGATCTTCTCTGGGGTTCCTGACCCTGCATCCATTCTGCATCTGTGATGATGGATGAACCTACATCTCTTGTCAAGAGATGGATTCTTACTGCTCTGGGATGCTGCGAGTTCCAAATAAGGAACTTCAGTCTAACCGTACAAATCTTTCTAAAATAGGATTCTGCAAGTCACAGGTCAGTGATTTGCAAGCACTGCATAGTTAGCTGCTGTGCACAGCCCATTCTTACTCTCCACATCCCAGAAACTATTTTAAAGGCAAAAGTCTCCTCTCCTGATAAAATACCCTATCCTTCATCCATATACTCATTACACAGAGATGGTGTTTGTA
Source organism: Mus pahari (assembly GCF_900095145.1). Classification (NCBI taxonomy): domain Eukaryota; kingdom Metazoa; phylum Chordata; class Mammalia; order Rodentia; family Muridae; genus Mus; species Mus pahari. The sequence goes on from NC_034601.1 coordinate 19,605,827, forward strand.
GAACAGTCTCTGGTTGATCATGAACTATATTCTAATATCACTATCCACAGAGCCAAGGGAAAGTAAATCTACGTGGGTTCTAACATCAGAATTTGGTTGCTTGAATGTCAAGAAGACATTTATTATGGGGACTGTGCACTGGAAATGCCTCAGAGCAGGCCCTGCAGGAAATAAGAGATGTAGGGAATGCTAAGCAAGGAAATGGAAGACTAAGCTTTAGTCTCATTTCTGATGCTTAGGTGGGGAACCTAAAGCAAGTCAATCACCTGAAAGTAACTTGTTTTCTCAGCTGGATAAGGTTAATGACGATACCTCCATCATTCACCTCCAAAGGTAGTGAGTTGAAGTCAGGGCTGGTCCTGGCTACAGCAGTGCAAACAAGACCTAATTACATTAATAGACAGTGTGGTTCCCTCTGGGCTTGTTCTCTTGACTACAGAAAAAAACACGAAATGCTTTCTTCTCTAGGTTCCGGTAATGTTCACACCCCCATCTCTGTCATAGCCACCAGCACTAAGCCATTACTGATAACTTTCCAGGAAATCAAGAAGGGTGGGGGTGAGGACTGGCTCCTGCTGAGGAATTACTTCATGAGACTGGAGAGGAGAGGAGAGGAGAGGGGAGGGGAGGGGAGGGGAAGGGAGGGGAGG
>NC_034601.1:19606661-19625945 GCF_900095145.1 Mus pahari
AGGAGAGGAGAGGGGAGGAGAGGAGAGGAGAGGAGAGGAGAGGGGAGGGGAGGAGAGGAGAGGAGAGGACCATTCTCTCACTATGGTCCCCTCTCCTTCCTTCCCAGGTACAAAGATAAGGACTTTGGCAGCTGGTCTTGCTCTGAGTGGATTGGGAAGTCATTTCTCTTCTATGGACCTTCATCTCTCAAAAAGTAAAGTGAAGATAAAAAAATAAAAATCATACTAATAAAATGAAGAATCCAGACAAAACAATATTTCAGTTTAGGACAACCGAGTAATCTATTGTTAATGCAGAAACACCCTTGTGAACAAAAAATTATATTATTAGTAATCAGACCAAAACGGTTTTCTCTAGGGCCCTCACAAGAAAATGAGTACACACATTATACTGATCACTGTTTCAGCCTGCACTGTCATAAAAGCAAAATGACCTCAAAAAAAGACAATCTCAGTGTCCCCTCAGTGTCCCCTCAGTTCCTTCAGTGTCCCCTTAGCTACTTTTAATGACTCTGTTGATTATCTGAACATTGTTCTTCATCATAAAATGCAAGTCTAACTTTTAGAAACTCTGCATGTAACAAGACACATCTACCTTTTTTGTCTTCTGTAATAAATGAGTGTTAATCTCATATTAGGTTTTTTTAAAGACATAGAAAAACTTTTTTAAAAAATGATCCCCTGATTGTGTTCATGGGAAGACACTTAATTCACTGACACACACTGGCTTTATGCAGGGCCCTTCCACCTAGAAAGTTCTTCTTCTTCCTTGACTGTGACACCCAAAGCAGATTCTTTTAAAGAACCCCTGAGGCCGAAGGGTGACTAAAGCCTTAAGAATAAATTAAATGATACCGAGTAAATCAAAGTCCAAGAAAGACTGGTGTGTATAAAATCATCCACCAGAACCCAGATCCTGGGCGAGAATTCAGGTTGCCAACTCCATCAGCAACTCCCTTAGTTTTGGTCAAACAGCAGCATGTGAAGGAGAGGAAAGAGAATTTACACCTATCTCTTCAACCCTGTCAGAGACTCATAAGTTATGGTTTGGTTCTCAAAGGTAGGGGAAGCACATGCCATTCCTGCTTTTATCTTGGAGAAATGAAAATTAAAGAGTATTTAGGTCTAGACCAGTAGTTCTCAACCTTCCTAACACTGAGACATTTTAGTGACCCCCAACCATAAAATAATGTTGCTGCTACTTCGTAACTGTAAATTTGCTACTGTTACGAATCTTAATGTAAATATCTGAGATGCAGGATATCTGATATGTGATCCTTGCAACCCCCACGACCCACAGGTTGAGAACCGCTGGTCTAGAGGATTGAAATAGCCACACCTCCTACCCCATATTTCCAGTAAAGATTAAATTTAATTCAACTTCATAGTAGGCAAAGCTTCTATAACTCCAAATTGTTATCATTACCTTGGAGTGCAAAACGAAAGGCTGCTTGCAACATAGTTGGTGGACGTTTGGAAAGTAAGGAACTTTGTGTTTGGGTTCTGGTTCAGTTCCTCCTGTGAGGCACCTAGACCATGTCATTTGTCCTTTCTGGGCTTCATCTTCTTCATCTGTAAAGAGAAAGCATCGGGTAGGAAGTGACCAACATTCTTACAATTCTAATGAATGACCTGTGGGCTTACGTACCTTAAACATTTTTGAATGGGAATGCTCTTTTCTATCCTTTAATCTCACTGGAGTTGTAGCCTGGGAGAAGCCCCATATCACAACTTGCCAGTGAATAGTTCCTGTCTTCTGCCTCCTGTTCCTTTTCTCTCGTGCCCCATCACCACAAGTGACTGCCTGTGCTGGATAAAAGAGGCAAAGAACCTAGTCACCTGCCACAGCACAAATGAGATAACGCTGAATAAACCAGAAACATTATCTTCATGACCAAGGCAAATCTTATAAAGAAAACACTTGGTTTAGACTGGCTTACAGTTCCAGAGGTTCACCATTATCATCATGGTGTAAAGCATGGCAGCATCCAGGCAGACATGGTACTGGAGGAACTGAGAGTTTTACATCTTGACCTGAAGGTAGCGAGGAAAAGACTCTCTTCCACAGGGGGAGTGGCTTGAGTACTAGATGCCCTTAAAACTCATCCCACAGTGATGCACTTCCTCCAAAAAAGTCACACTTCCCATGGGCCAAAGATATTCAAACCACCACATTCCACTCTTTAGTACCCATAGGCTTGTGCAAACATATGAGTCTATCGGGGACACCAATAATGAAAGACTGGCATAATGAAAAATACATTTATCCCAACTTCAAAGGTCCCCATAGTCTAGAGCAGTCTCAACAATGTTAAAAGTCCAAAGTTGAAAGTCTCTTCTGAGATTCATATAACCATTTAACTGTGATCCTCTATAAAAATCAAAATAAAAAAGCAGATTCCATACTTCTAACATATCCTGGCACAGGATATACATTACTACTCCAAAATGTCATAGTGAGGAAATGCTTGGCCAAAGCAAGATCAGAGCAGCTTGGCTAATTCCAAATTCTGGATCCCCATGTCTGATGTCTCACTCCTCTCAGCGTTGATAACTGCAACAGACTTCCTTCTCTTGGACTGATTCTAGAGATTTCTGCAGTTTTCCAAGGCAGGTATCCCATGACTCTGGACGGCTAACATCTTGTGGTATCCAAGACAACTTCAAATTTACAGCTTCTTGTTTTATGACCTGGAATCCACACACAATCTTCTGGGTTCCTCCAAAGGGCTTGGGTCACTTTTCCAGCTCAGCCCTCTGTAGCATGTTAGACTCTAGTTGACTCTACTCTACTGCTGCTGCTATTCTTACTGGTCATTCCACATACTGGCATCTTCAGTCCACTGGGTTCTTCTGCTGGAACCAAGCTTCACCAATAGCTTCTCCTAGCTTTCTTCACAGTACCAAGCCTCAATTTCTTTGCATGACCCCTTCAGTCCTGGGCCTTCTTTAGTTGCATCTGAGACTGCACCTTCACAAATGGCCTTCACTGACCTCTCACAGTGCCAAATCTCAGTTGTTTTCCATGAGCCCTTCATACATTCAAAACCAATACCACCTGGTTGACTCTCATATATTACTAAGTCTGGTTTCTATATCTAAAACACAATTTGTGCTCTCAGAAAAGACTTCCCAGATTTCACCTCAGTGATGATGATCTCTTCTTAATCACTGCTAATTTCTTAGCTCCAGCTAACCAGCATCAATTGTCCCAATAACCCTTTGACTACTCTTAACTCTAAACCAGAGCTATATGCCGAAGTAGCCAAGTTCTGCTATTTGCTAGGGCTGGAAGATGGCCCCCTTGTTCTATTATATCTTTCACTGTCTAAGCTTGGTTGTCTTATAATCTGCTCTATACATTGACCTTGAACTCAGAGATCAACATACCTCTCTGTCTCATGAATGCTGGGATTAAAGGGGTTCACCACATCTGGACTTAAACTTTTCTCTAGTTGGAACTTGCTCTGTCTCAGGCCGGCCTTGAACTCAGAGATCTGCTTGTCTCTGTCTCCTGGGATTAAAGATGAGTTCTACAATACCTGAACCTAGGCATCAAAATCCAGATCAAAAGCCTGTGTCTTCCAAACTCAAGATCTGGATCACAGGTGTGCCCTCCATTTTTATATTGTAGTTCATTTCAGATTAAACATCCAAATGAAAACAATAACCAGGTTATAATGATGACTACTTGATATAATAATTCCTTGTTCAATTGTAAATACATAAATGATAAATGTAGCTATGTAACATCTTGTCCTAGGCCATCACTCCCTTAATTCCATTTAATATCCTGAACACAGGATTTAGCTCCATTGCATGTCCTGGTGCCCTTTTAATACTTGAACCATACATTTTGTATTTTTGCTTTCTAAGTTTGCTATATTTGATCAAAATGCTCCTCATAAGAGTAAACCAAAGGACAAAGTCTATGCTGGACTTTTTTGAGACTTTCTTTGTCAACTCAATTACTCTGAATCTCTTCACATTAACCTCAGGCGGACTCTTCAGACAAGGGCAAAAAGTAGCCACATTCTTCACCAAAATTTTACAAGAACAGTCTCTAGACCACATACTAAAATTGTCCTCTGAAACCTCTTGACCCAGCAGGCCTCCACAGTTCAAATCAGTCTCAGCATCAATGTCTTCCATATTCTCACTAGGCTGATCCATTAAGGCCCACGTAAAGCAGCCCACTGCTTCCCAAATCCAAAGTCCCAAATCCACATTGCTCCAAACAAAAACATGGTTAGGCCTATCACAGCAATATCCCTGTGCCTGGTGCCAACTTCTGTCTTAGTTAGGGTTTCATTTGCCATGAAGAGATACCATATACAAGGTAACTCTTATAAAGAAAACATTTATTTGCGACTGGCTTACAGTTTCAGAGGTTTAGTCCATTATCATCATGTCAGGAAGCATGGTAGCATCCAAGCAGGCATGGTACTAAAGAAGGAGCTGAGAGTTCTACATCTCGACCTGAAGGTAGCAAGGAAAAACTAACTATCTTACACGGGGGGGGGGGTGAAGCTTGAGCATTAGCACCCCTCAAAACCCACCCACAGTGATACATTTCTACCAACAAGGTCACATCTATTCCAATAAGGCCACACTTTCCACATACAGTAGCATATTCAAACTACCACAGGCATTAATCACATGGCTCATTTGTTGGTTGTTTATAAATTCATATAGCTTCTGTAATCCTTTCTTAAGGCCTAAGCATTTCTTTCCTTCCTTCTTTGAGGTGAAGTGATTGCATCACTTCTTACAAGGTATAAGAACAACCCCATGACATTCAACAGTTTCACCATCTATGCTCAAATATTTCTAAATGTGGAACAAAAATTCCCCCAAAACATACACACAAATAGTTTGATTTATCCTAATAATCAACATCCCAGCTTGTGTTTCTGAGCTGAAAGTTTGGGTCTATGACACCCATTATGTATCTTTCTTGTCATGGGAAGGTAGAGCCAGTTGGGGTCAGCATTCATCATTTCTGCTTTCTCCACACCCATCCCTTTCTTGCTACAAGGAAACTATTATTCTTTGGAAAGCCTACTCCCTTTATTTTGTTGAAGACAGACTTTCCCCCTACAAGGAAGTAAGCAAGCATATATGCTATGATTGCATCATATAGCCTTGGCCACAAAGAAATGCTCCAGGGCAAACAGGCAACCAAAGTTGAATGGGTCCAGCTTTTCCTGAGGACTTTTCTGCTTTCAGAAAATTTGACTCATTTTCTGCAGTAGGTTTTCATGGTTAGTAACATGCAGGCTATGTTGACAATTATATCGCCAATATACAAAGATAGCAGAGAGAAGGAAAGTATCCTAGCCATGGATATTAGCCAACCTATAGCAACACTTTTCAATGTCTCTTTGACTAGGTCACTAAATTCCCTGTACTTTAGACTAGTTTGAGATACATTGGTTGCTATCATTATAATAAAAAGAATCCTGCTACATGTCTGTTTCTTCATAACTTCTCCACAAGACACTAAAATATGAGAGTTGGGAGTACTTTAGGTGTGTTCAAGCCCTTGGTCTATATGGAGGACTGACAGAATCTGCTAGAAGCTACACAAGGAAGTTACTGGACTAGAAGCTCAATTTCTGAATTAGTCCCTCAGACATCATTCGATGTAAGCCACAAGCCAATGCTAATGTCAATTCTATGTTGAACAGTATTGAAAAATGTCTAATAAACACAAACTATCATTCTTTCTTTCAAAGAATATGAGAAATTGCCAAATCCAGAACCTCAGGATTTTCATATGACAGATTCATACCATGCTTTTATTTTTCATAGTACTTTCTATATATTTATAGTTCCATTGTACCATTGTAAAATACCTGCATTCAAATCATTCAAATTCCATTCATTATTTACAAGTTGGCCTTACACTATTGTGTCTCAATTTTTTTCATTTTCTTTCTGAATGAAAAATGAAGACATGTATGAGGAGACAGTTTATTGTAGAGAGGAGGGAGAGAACAGCCAGAGGCATCTGGAAGGGTCTAGACTAAACCAGGCTAGCAGCTTGAACTGTGCCTAGAGAGGAAAGAGAGGCAGGAAGAGCTAGAGAGAAGGAAAAGGAGGCACAGAGTGGGCAAGGAGACCAAGTGCACCAAGAAACCAAGAGACCAGGTAGCCAAAATGGCCGAGTTATTTAGGAATCAGAAAAGCTGGGGGAAGAGAAAGGAAGGGAAGTTCAATGACTGGAGAGGTTTAGGGTAGGGATGGAGTATCAACAAGGATGACACTGTAACAGGTACATGTATGTGTGATTCTGAGAACCCGGCAGTAGTGTTTGCTGTGATATGTTAAGCAAGCACCTCAGTTAGCCCTTTGAGACCCAAACTTTCTTTCTTCCTTCCTCTTTCTTTCTTTCTTTCTTTCTTTCTTTCTTTCTTTCTTTCTTTCTTTCTTTCTTTCTTTCTTTCTTTTCTTCCTTCCTTCCTTCCTTCCTTCCTTCATTCATTCTTTCCTTCCTTCCTTCATTCTTTCCTTTCTTTCTTTATCCTTTTTGTTTGTTTTATTATGCTTTTTTTTTTTGAAGCAGAGTTTCTCTATGAGCCCTGGCCATCCTAAACTCACTATGTAGACTAGGCTCACCTTGAACTGACAAATATCTGTGTGTCTCTGCCTCTACAAGGCTGGAATTAAAGACATACACCACCATGCTTGTTTCATGCTTCAGTTTCTTCATTTTGAATTAGAGTTCATAAAACCATGTAGACTTCATAGAACTATTATAAACATTATTTTTAAACTACTTGTGCATTATAGCAAGCCTACTACATCACATATGGTAATGTTAACCAATGCTGTTTCTTTATGTTAGTTTAACATTAAGAAACACGATGTTGGGACTAGAAAGATGGCACCGTGATTAAGAATATTGACTGCTCTTCCAGAGACCCTGGATTTGGGTCCCAGGCCTCAAATGGTGGTTCACAATCATCCTTACTGTGGTGCCAGGGGATCCAAAATCCACTTGTGACTTCCACAGGCACCACGCACACATGTTGTGCACATACACACATGCAGTCAAAACACACATACCCATAAAGTACATAAATCTTTTTGAAAGGAGAAAGATAAGGTGTTTAATAAGAAAGCCCAGAACTTACCTAGGGAATCCTAGTAGCTGGTTGAAAAACTAGATCCAGCTCAAAACTCACATGATTTTTTTCCTAAAGTTGAGACATAACATTTGTATATCTTTAGGTACACAGTATAATAATGTGATATATGTATATAATGTATAATGGGCCAATCAAGGCAATCAAAGCTCTTTTATCTCCTAAAACATTAATAATTTTATTTATATGTAACTTTTATACTCTTCCACTTATTTTTGAAACACATCATAGATTTCTATAACAGTTACCCAGTTCTGCTTCAGAAAGCTAGAACTGTTTATCCACCTTCTGTCTGTTCGTCTGTGCCCTGCCTTTCCCAGTCTATCTTGGCCACTAATACACTTCATTCTTCTATGGGACTAACTTTATCATTTCCACAAATGAGGGAAAATATGTCAACTTACTTGATTCTTTAAAATATTCACCACAAGCCAAGATACAATGTCCAGTTGTATCCACTTCTTCATACAATCATCCATTTTTCTTTCTTGATGCATTAATGTGTACTTATTAATTCAGCAAATATACCATGGACATCATGATTCTCTTCATTACTAAAAGCCATTATTCAGAGATATGGATTCTATTCCCAGCTCTTGAATAGTTCACTACGGAGAACAGTGACAAGCGGCTTCTCTTTAAGTATCAATTTCTCAGAAGACTGGACAGGATGCCTCTAGGGTTTCTTCCAGAACAAGTGCCTATTTGCTGCCCTTTGCATTACATACTGCAAGGACACCAAGATGCAAAGTCCTTGCCCTATAGGAGCCCATAGTCATGTGGAAAAAACAAACACAACTGGCATTCTCTTTGTCCCTCATTCTAGAGAATAACATTTGTACCTAAAAATATTTTGTGAGCAAATAAATGTAATGCAGCTCATATTCCAGGGTTGGCAGGAGAATTATTTTCTCAATTTTCCACAAAATGGATGGATGATCATGTATGAAAATTTCAAATAAAGTCGAACACTTGTGGTTTTTCAGTTCAGAAAAGGTAGTGTGAGTGTTTTATTTGGACCATTGTGAGTTTTTAAAAATTTAAGTCAACATTTAACAGCTGAGAATTTTCTCATAAGAATTCAGATTTCTGGCTCCCCTTGAAAAAGCTTACAATCTATCAATCCTAAGCTGCAATGCAGATAATGGCAGCTAACACGTCAGAGGTTCACTTTTTTTTCTTTTAGAATAAATGGATCTTTTAAAGGCTTTTTAAAACTATGCATATGTTTATTGTGTGTACACATGTGTATAGGTGGCTTCAGAGGCCAAAGACAGGTGGTTGAGATCTTACTAACATAGATTCTGGGAACTGAACTCAGGTCCTCTGCAAGATCAGCAAGCCTTCTTAAACACTAAACCATCTCTCTAGTTTCAAAATGTTTTATTTTATTTTCTATTTTTTGTTAGAATAAACATACTAATTATACAAGATAATGTAGGTCATTAGGACTTTAAAAAAAACTATTATATTTATTTACATTCCAGCAATTTTCCCCCCCTCCCGCAGTTCCTCATCCCATTCCTCCTCCGCCTTGCGACTGAGAAAGTATTCCCCCATCCCTACTCCCAGGAGCCTCATCTCTCTCCAGGATTAGGCACATCTTCTCCCACTGAGGCCAGACCAGACAGTACCTCTACTATATATGCACCAGTGGCCTCAGACCAGGTGGCTCAGTCTCTGGGAACTCTAAGAGGTCTGAGTTAGTTGAGACTGTTGGTCCTCCTATGGGGTCGCCCTCCCCTTCAGTTCCTTCAATCCTTCCCCTAATTCAACCATAGGTGTCCCCCACTTCACTTCAACGGTTGGCTGTAAGTGTCTGCATCTGTCTCAGTCAGCTGCTGGTAGGGGCTCTCAGAGGACAGCCGTGCAAGCACATCATAGCATCAGTAATAGTGTCAGGCCTTGATGCTCCCCACCCCCCATGAGATGGATCCCAAGTTGGGCCCATCACCAGACTGCCTTGCCTTTACACAAGTATATGTTGTACACTGATCACATTTACTTCCCCATCCAACTGTACCTCCCTCTTCTCAAGCAGTCCATGTCTACTTTCATTATGTTTTTGCTTTTATCTAGATTCTGCATGTAAGAGAAAATGTGTGGTATTTGCCTTTCGAAGTCTGGTTTATTTCATTCAACATCCTTAAATTTTTCCTGCAAACTACATGATTTTCTTCTTTATTACTAAATACAATGCCTTTATGTGTATATATAGCTACTATAATTTCTTTATCTATTTATTTTCCCTTGATGGACTCCTAGGGTGATTCTAAAGCATGACCATTGTAAATAGTGCTCTGATAATATATAGGTGTAGCTATCTCACATCCTTAAAAAGAATGTGATATACCACCCTTGAGTAAAAATGGAAACACTACCTTTGGCTTTATCTTGAGATATAAATATCTGGGTAAATATCTGTCATTACTTCTCAGTGATGTTTTTTAATGTTGCTGGAAAAATAAGGGGTGGATGGGTGGGTAATTGGATGAATAGAGATAATATTGATTGATAGATAGATAGATAGATTTAACTATTTGAGCATGATGAAAATCAGGCATTTATTTTAACCTAGCTAAGATTAGCATACTTCACTGGGAAAATGATATTGGAATATTTCATTGGGAAAAATGTTTATAGAGCTGGAAAAACACATAGAGTGCCATCTTCCTTTCCCTGGGGACATTTGATTAGTGAGTCTGTATCTTACTGTATGACATGCTGGTAGCCTAACTCTCTGAAGAAAAGGTCTCCGATTTGTAGAATTTGCCAAATGCTGTGTCTACAGGTTGCTGCCATGAGTAAACTCTGGGCTGCTCTAAGCATTAGCTCACAGCATTTCTGAAGCTTAAGCCATTCTGTCGTGCAAGCCAGTACAGCCCACTTAACACCATATCTTGTCTAATGTGAAAACATGGGAATATAGAATTTGGCTAGTCCCTACTTGCCCAGAGCCCCAGGAGGAAGACAAGAAATAAAGACATGGAAGACCCTTGCTTCCAGAAATGCTGATCTACTTCAATAGATAAGGTAATGCCTCTGTAAGTACCAGAGAACCTGGTCTTTGTTTGGTTCTTTTGCTGTTTTTAAATTTTATTCCCAAAAGCAATGTGGGGAGGAGGGGATTTATTTATCTTACACTCCATCATCCAGGGGACTGAAGTCAGGAACTTCTTAGCAGAAACTGAAGCAGAGGCCATGCAGCAATGCTGCTTATGAGTTTGGTCCCCATGGCTCACCCAGGCTACATTGTTATAGCTTCCAGGACCACCAGCCCAGGGCTGGCACTTGCCACAGTAATCTGGGCCCTTCCACACCAATCATTGCCCCAAAGACTGGCCCCCTGGCCAATCTACTGGGGGGTATTTTCTCAATTCAAGGTCCCTCTTCCCAAATGACACTAGCTTGTATCCTACCCCAAATCAATACTTGATAGTCCAGTGACTATATAAAACCTATTAGAGCCCAAACAAGATTTTTTTATATTCTCTCCAGAAGTCTATGGTACTCCACCACTGTGTTGCTCCCACCCAGTTCCCCAGTTGAAAGTTTTGCCCCCAGGTCCTTCTCAGTCTCCTTTTCCCATCGAGAAATAAGTGGTCCGTGACCAACGTCCAAATTAGCATTAAAAGGTCTAGTTCTCCGCAACCCATTGCAACAACTCCAAATAGGCCCATTAACTCTCACCTAGAGGTCTGTTCTTCTGTTTGCCGCTTGCCGGCTCAGCTTCTCATATTTACTTTCCCAAAGATATCCAGAGGGATTTGGTTTTTTTAAGAACATAAATTAGACCATTTACTTCCATGTTTCTTATCATCCAAGGGCTCCCCGCTGATCTCAGGCATCCCGATCCTTCGCATTGTCTGACTTTCTTTCATTCCTCTCACATTTGGGGATCTTTCCTTTCTCCCTGCTCTTGCTCACCGTTGAGTGTCGGCCAGTTTTTTCCCCTCTCTTTCATCTCTGAATATTTGTGATGATCAATTCCTTCTCAGTCTTCAGAACGTCATTTAAAACCGTCTCTGCCTACCTGATGACACACAGTGGCTCCCCGTGCCACCAGCCTGCCCTCCCCACCCCACCCCCTCAAGTTAATAATTGAATGAGAGAAGTTAAAAGTGAAGTGAAGAACTTTGATAATTCCAACTTTTCTTCTGGCTCTAACATTTTGCAAGCCTGTGGGTTTCAGGGTGTATTTTTATATGTACAAGTGTGGTTCCACTGTATGAAGTGGAACAGAGGAAGAAGGGTAGAAAAAGAAAGCAGTAGCAAGGAGGCTCCCTGGAGGAAATGGTAGACATGTTGGAATTCTTTTAGTACTCAGAATAACTTAGCAGAAAGCGTCTTACAAAGTCTAAGCTTCTTTTCAATCGCCAACTGCTCTACTGAGCTTAAAATGTCATTGTGTTTATAGGAAGTTGATGGGTACACTTTTCAGGAATATCTACCTTCTAAACTCATTGTACTTAAATGGCAGTGAGCATGTGTGTGCATGTGGATGTGTGAGTGTGTGTGTTTGTGTGTGTGTGTGCAAGAGAGAGAGGGAGAGAGAGGGAGAGAGGGAGAGAGAGAGAGAGAGAGAGAGAGAGAGAGAGAGAGAGAGAGAGAGAGAGAGCTGATTACCAGGCTTATTTTGACACAGATAAAGAGATTTCAGTGTTTGCCCAGAGGCCCACTGACTTGACCCCCTTCACTGACTCCATATCTGAAGGAAGGATCTGTTCCACGCCTCAGAAAAGACCCACTTAGGACAGGAAATGAGTCATCTGTGTCCCACAGGACCTGTCACAGGTCGGACTACACTAAATATGAAACATTAGGCCAGAGCAAAGTCACGGCAGGTTTGTTCCTTCCCACACTGTGCAACATTTCACAACCTCATAGTTCTTGGCCCTGAGGCTTTCAGAGGTCTCCAGAGGTCATCAGTCTGAGCTTTTTGGTCTATAAGGGGGTACCTGGGGCCCAGAGGATATAAGTGCCTTGTCCACAATTATACAGAATACTCTCTAAGGAGTCAGCATTCAGTAACTGCCTGCACTCCTGACAAATGTTCTATAGCAACATGTAAACTGATTGCTAAAACTCCTTCAATATTTTTGTTTGCTTAGTGCTTATATGTAATTTGGTAATCATTTATTAACTTTGTGTAGTTAAAAAGAATAAAGTTGTATCCAATAAGGTTCTTGAGTATCCCAAAAGAAGCAGCTCAGAACACTAAAAGGAGTCATTGCATAAAGAATTATGAAAATCTACTTATAACAAAAAGGAAATGTTATTTGAACTATCTGTAAAGTACTATGTCATTTTAAACAAGCCAGACAATGAATCATTCTCATCTCTCTATCTATAGAAACAACGATTTATCTTTTTTTTTTTTAACTTAAAATCTGTTTTAAAAGCCATACAAGGAAGTTAACCCGTCTGTAATTGGTGACATGAAGTCTTAGTGGCTGGAGGAGAATATTAACTCAAAAGATAATGAAAGGTGGTTGTGTGGGCCTTTTCAATTGTCACGTTCACAGCTGGGGTTTAAAAACTACAGCATTTCAAGACAGGTACATTGAAGGATGCTTAATGGCCAGCAGAAAACTTGATTGTTTCCTATGTTTATGGCCAGTCTGAGAAGATGCAAATAGCCCCTCAAATGGTAGGAAGAATTAGAAACAAAATCTGGCTCCTTATAAGTCCCCTTTTCATTGTCTCTACTGTCTTAAGCTCCAACTTGTATCAAAGAGTAGAGGTGAAATAGAGTCACGCCTTCTGTTTCAGAATCCACTGTAGAACAATTTTGGAAGCTTTAACAAGTGGTCGTCACACTTGGAGTATCTAGAAGCCAACTGGGACAACCTTTCTAGACTCACTTCCTGAGCACCCAATCTCCTAAGTATTGGAGAGCCCCCAAGAACCAGCATCCCATCAAGCATTACCAGTTCATCCTACACACTAGGCAGAGAGCAGAGAAGCTGGGACCTTGACAGCTTCCACTTACTCTTTACCCTGGACTGGTTCTCCTAAGGTAGAGTAGAAGACACAGGTCTAGGATCCTCGCTGAGTTTCTGTCCTGACTCAAGCAACAGAGCTTTAATGACTTGAGAATTTGTTGTCCCTTGCCTCCAGTTGCCTTGGTAGGTCAAAGAGGCCATGGGCTGACAGAAACACTTGTCCCCACTTAGCTCATTTCTGCAGAACACAGCGTGAACTGTGTGGTAGGTGAGGGCTCCCAGCTGGTTCCTCCATGCTGCACACGCCACCCACAGTGTTCTGACTGTGACCTGCTCTCTTCTACCTCCAGGCCCAGTATACAATCACATGTCCATAAGTGGGACCTCTGCAGCCCCACTTCCTGTCCCAAGCAGGAAGGGTTGGGAAGTGGATTGATTCTCTCTAAAGCATTTCCTTCTTAGATCTGGAATGCATTACACCTTGATGATCCACATTAATTAAGTCAAAATACTCAGAAGAAACAAACCGTGGGAAGAGAGCACACTCCTTGTAGAGCAGACACACACTCCAAAGGAGCGGTTCCTCTTCTTTCTTTGGTTGTTTTAATGAATCCATAAGGCAAATACATTTTTTTTCTTTCACATTTTCAAATCCTCAAAACTAGAGAGCCAGATGCCATTGGCCTGATGGAGCTCATTTTCATGAAGCCTCTGATTCCTCTGAGAAATAAATTTTCTGGTAATTTCCAGTGTTCTGAAACTAGAACTTGTCCTCACAATGACTTACCCTATCTATAATTGCCCATCATTGCTGGATGGGTTCTGGTGTTCGCACCTGGCCTTGTCCAAGGTTGAAGACATCAACAAATATCTAGCTTCTACATGTTGAGTCTAGACAATTTCTTATTTATTTATTTATCTACTTATGTGCGTGGATGTTTTGCTTGCATGTCTGTCACTGTACCACAAGTACCTTCCTCTTCTTCTGTGGAAGCCAGAAGAGAATGTCAGAACCCCCTGGGAGTGGAGATACAGATGGTTGTGAGCTGCTGTGTGGATGCAGGAACCAGGCCTTCTGGAAGAACAGCCAGCACTCTTAATATGAGAACAGTTCTCTATATCCTCCCCTCCATACCCAGTGGACTATTTTGTTGAGGGTTTCTTGAGTCTTATGTTTCAAGATTAAACTAATTAACTTTTTTCTGCAACTTCATCAAAGACTTCTTTTACTTCTATATCTTTCATGAGGTAACAAGGAAAAGCTATTGTCTAAACCACAAAATATCTGTTTACCGAGGAAAACCAGAAATTGCCAAAAACAGTTCTCAAAGTCCATTGGCAAACTTGCTGGCCAAGAGGTGCAAGTGGAGTACAATCAAGTTTGTTTGGTTCTCATTCAGTAGGATAATACGCTAGCCCTCTAGTTTCTAGAGAAACTATGGTGGTATAATGTGATATATGCTTCAAGAAAGGTTTCGTGTGTGTGTGTGTGTGTGTGTGTGTGTGTGTGTGTGTGTGTTATAATGAGCCAGCACTATTAAATAGAATCTACAAGAAGTTAATTTCCATTCCTTACAAGATTCTGGTCACCAAGAGATAATATTCAATACTTCCATCCTGCATTGATATAATTTCAGATAAAACAAAGAAGCATGGCATATTCTTTAGTTTATAGACTTTGAACACCAATATGGCCCACTGTATGGTGTATTTCTGTTAGACCTTTATCATCAATGTGGCCCATTGTTTGCTATATTAGTCATTACAGTCAACATGGCCTCACCTATCATATGGAGGTTTGAACACACTGAAAATGTTAAGTCATGCCACCTTGGTCTTGACTTGAGTACCAATCCCCCTTTGGGTGGCAATACCTACCTTTCCCTAGAAAACCATCTTCCCCTCAGCCCCTTCACCTTATCCAGCTTCATGAGCAGTGAATAAAAGGCTAATCAGTGCATAGTTCCTTGTAGAAATTGACAGGTAAGCCTAATGCTCTTGAGAATTTAGAAAAAAAAATGACCCCTCATTTCCACTAAGGTTGTTGCCAAACAGTCATATTGCCACCAAGAGAGGTATGGTGGTTCGAATAAGAATAAGCCCCATAGGCTCATATACCCAAATGCTTAGTCACCAGGGAGTGGAACTCTTTGATAGTCATTCACAACCAAAATACTTTTATTTAATACCCACTTCAGCCATTACTACTAAACAGACTTCTGTTGGACGTCACTAACCAAGCATTGGAGTAATCCTGCCTAAATCTCAAACTCCTTGGATCATTGATTATTGAGAGTTTAGCATGTGAGAAAAAAAATCCAGGATCTATGAGAAACAAGATCATTCTACCTATCCCACTGTCTTCACAGCCTATAGACAACCAAGAAGCAGGTCTGGTGAATTAAGTAGCTATGTAAAAAGTCTTAAGAGTCCTTAGAAAGTACAAAATGGTGCCATGGATGTTCAAGAAATAGAAACTTCCAGAAGGCATTCTTAGAAGGTGTCTTAGTCAGGATTTCTATTCCTGCACCAACATCACGACCAAGAAGCAGTTGGGGAGGAGAGGGTTTATTTGGCTTACACTTCCACATTGCTGTTCATCACTGAAGAAGTCAGGACTGGAACTCAAGAAGGTCAGGGAGCAGGAGCTGATGCAGAGGCCATGNAGGGATGTGCTTTACTGGCTTGCTTCCCTTGGCTTGCTCAGTCTGCTCTCTTATAGAACCCAAGACTACCAGCCCAGAGATGGTCCTACCCACAAGGGACCCTCCCCACTTGGTCACTAATTGAGAAAATGCCCTGCAGCTGGATCTCATGGAGGCATTACCCCAACTGAAGCTCCTTTCTCTGTGACAACCCCAGCTGGGTCAAGTTGACACAAAATTAGCCAGTACAGAGGGCTTCATAGAATAAGGCTTATTGGAGTTAAGCCTTGAAGAACTGAGTCAGAGCTGGGCTGCACAACTACCACCTCTTAGTCTAGCAATGAGCAGCCTAAACACAACAGAGAGGATGCTACGCCAGTCTCAAGACAGAGGAGTAGAGCAGCTGCTACTGGCTCCCCAGGCACAGCAAAGGAACACATGTAGCCCTGAATTTGAGATGAGGCTCTGGTTACTTAGATATGACGGGGGTATGATAAGACAAGGGCTCCCCACCTGTAAAGTCATCTCATGGCAGCTAGAAATAATAAAAGTGGATCATAGAATCATAAGCTATCTAAGCTGGCAGAAACTATGGAATTTGACAGCTGAGTATCTGACAACCTGAAGAAGTCAATGACTTGTTTAAGACCAGCACTGCAAACTCATGCCAAGACCCCAGTCTCTGCAGAAGTGACTGACAGCACCCAAATAAAGCAAAGGCATCATTTCAATCCCACCTCCTTGCAGGAGTAAGAAAAAAGTCTGGAACTGTATTTCTGTGGGGCTTTTTTCTGGCCCCAGTTTTTAAGGAAATTGACTTCTTGTGCTAAGTCACATTAGTAATATAATATAATATGAAGAGACCCATGTAAGTCTCTTTATCAATGGTGGTCTCTTTATCAAGCACCATCGAAGCCCCACAGTAGACCCCTGGCTGGGAATGCATTCCCTCAATTATTGATGAGCCTGGCTGAAATATGGATGCTATCTTGTGGTAACAGTGTGGTAATCCTATCCCAGTGTTTACCAAAACTTTTCTCCAGATGTCATAAAACATAACTAATAAAGAATTAAATATGTAGATATGAGAGGGAGCAGTACCACCTCTGTTGAAAACCTTTTCCCCAGAACATATGGAGGGTCCTGGGTGGAGTGGAAAGAAACTCCCCCAAAAGCCTAACCAAAGTCTATGTGTAGGTTTCGCTACTCACATCCATTTCCCTTTGTTTAAACCTATGAGTGAGATTTTTAAACATTTTTAGCTTGTTAGATTTGT
The DNA here is from genome assembly GCF_900095145.1 of Mus pahari. Lineage (NCBI taxonomy): Eukaryota > Metazoa > Chordata > Mammalia > Rodentia > Muridae > Mus > Mus pahari. The sequence goes on from NC_034601.1 coordinate 19,623,679, forward strand.
TGTCAATTTTTCTTATTTGATCCCCCTCCATTTTGCTCCTCCCTTGGTTCCTGTGCCTCCCACTTCTGCTTGACACTTCTGGTTGCCATTCTCCCCTCCTATAATTTCTTCTTCCATTACTCTCTTATCCCTACCCTTCCTCTTACTGAAGATCTCTCCCTCCTCTTCCTCACAGTTCCCTTTCTACTTCCGTGTTCTACACCACGAGAAAAATTACACACATTTCTAAGTAATACCTAGCCACTCCGCCAATGGCTTCCTCTGCTAGGTGGAAGCTTTATAATGGCAATATAACACATTTGCCAGGTTGGGGGGGGTATTTCTCGTGCCTTTGGGTTCTTTATCACAACAAGCCTTCTCTATGCCTAAATCCTGATGTGTTTCATCTGTTTTCCTCCAGCAGTTTCCAAGTCTCAGGTCTCACATTCTCAGACTTTAATTCATTTGAATCGATCTTCATTGTGTTGAGGAGGATTTTGTCTCATTCTCTACAGGTGGAGGTCAGGTTTCCCACTTGTGATAAGACTTTCTCCCAAACACATGGTTTTTGTCACCTCTGTTTAAAATTCTGTATCTGCAGTCCTGTGTGTTTATTTCTGGACTCCCTGTCCTGTTCTGTTGGCCTACATGTCTGTTTTTCTGCCAGTATCCCACTGGGCTGTGTTGTTGTCGTTGTTGTTGGTGGTGGTGTTGTTGTTACCATGGCGCTGTGACATGGCTTGAGCTCAGGCACCGGGATGTTTTCCACTCTGGTCTTTCTATTGAGGACAGTTTTGGCTATTTGAAGCCTTTTGTGTTTCTATATGAATTTTAGGATTTTTTCTATTTCTATAAAGAATATAATTGGAATTTTAATAGAAGCTATGCTGCATCTGGAGATTGCCTTTAGTAATATGGTCAGTTTTAAACTATTGATTCACCAATCCATGAGCACGAGAGGCTGTTCCTTCTAGTGTCTTCAATTGCTTTCTTCTGTCTTAAAGCTTCCACCGAAGGAGTTTTTCACCTTCTTAGTTAGATTTATTCAAGTGTATTTTTTAATTGCTGTGAGTAGATTTTTATTGATTATTAGCAAGTTAGTTATTATTACACAGAAGGGCTATTGATTTCTATATGCCCATTTTGCATCCTGCTTTGATGAGAGAGTTTCAAGTTTTCATATGGAGTAATGAGGATGTTTAACAATAAGATCATGTCAAGTGCATACAGGACTATTCTTTCTTCTTCCTTTCTATCCCTTTCATTCTTTCTCTTGCTTTATTGTACAAGTTAGGACTGTGGGCATGAGAGTAATGAGAGTAGCCACCCTTGACTCATTCTGACTTCAGAAGAAATGCTTTCAGTTTTTCTCAATTTAGTATAATGGCTATAGGTTTGCCATAGATAGTCTATTATTTTCACTTATGTCCCTGGTTTCTTCTGGCCTTTTACAGGGAAGTAATGTCGAACTTTATCAAAAGCCTTTCTTTTTTTTCTTTCAATTTTTTATTAGGTATTTACTTCATTTACATTTCAAATGCTATCCCCAAAGTCCCCTATACCCTACCCCCCCATGCTAACCTACCCACCCACTCCCCCTTCTTGGCCCTGGTGTTCCCCTGTACTGGAACATATAAAGTTTGCAGGACCAAGGGGGCTCTCTTCCCAATGTTGGCTGACTAGACCATCTTCTACCACATATGCAGCTAGAGACACGAGCTCTGGGGGTGCTGGTTAGTTCATATTGTTGTTCTACCTATAGGGTTGCAGAACCCTTCAGTTCCTTGGGTACTTTCTCTAGCTCCTCTCTTGGGGGCCCTGTGTTCCATCCAATAGCTGACTGTGAGCATCCACTTCTATATTTTCCAGGCACTGGCATAGCCTCACAAGAGACAGCAATATCAGGGTCCTTTCAGCAAAATCTTGCTGGCATATGCAATAGTGTCTGCGTTTGGTGGGTGATTATGGGATGGACCCCTGGGTGGGACAGTTTTTGGATGGTCCATCCTTTCATCTCAGCTCCAAACTTTGTCTCTATAACCCCTTCCATGAGAGTTTTGTTCCCAGTTCTAAGAAGGAGCGAAGTGTCCACACTTTGGTCTTTGTTCTTCTTGAGTTTCATGTGTTTTACAAATTATATCTTGGGTATTCTAGGTTTCTGGGCTAATATCCACTTATCAGTGAGTGCATATTATGTGAGTTCTTTTGTGATTGGGTTACCTCACTCAGGATGATACCCTCCAGATCCATCCATTTGCCTATGAATTTCATAAATTCATTGTTTTTAA
>NC_034601.1:19626365-19641337 GCF_900095145.1 Mus pahari
ATTTTTTGAGGTGTTTCTCAGCCATTCAATATTCCTCAGTTGAGAATTCTTTGTTTAGTTCTGTGGCCCATTTTTTAACGGGGTTATTTGGTTTTCTGGAGTCCNACTTCTTGAGTTCTTTATATATATTGGATATTAGTCCCCTATCTGATTTAGGATTGGTAAAGATCCTTTCCCAATATGTTGGTGGCCTCAAAGGCCTTTTCTAAATCTATTAAGATGGTCCTGCGAGTTCTGCTCTTAGGTCTACTTATGTGCTGTATGACATTTATTAACTTACATATTAAACAGTCCTTGAACCCCAAAGAACTGGATCATGCTATAGGGCTTTTGTAATGGGCTCTTGAATATGATTTACAAAAAAAGTGTCTATCAGGAAGACCTCTGTATTGTTTTCTTTGTTTTGTTCTTACCAGTTTGGGTGATGGGGCAATACTGGGTATTTTGAATGAGTTTCCTAGTGTCCTTTCCCTCTCTAACCTGTGGCACAGTTTCAGGAGTTTGGAAGTTATCTCAGAAAATGAATTCAGCAGTGAATCCCCTAGTCCTGGGGCTTCTTTATGGGAACAGATTTTATTATTGGTTCAGTCTTGTTGCTTTTTGAGGATCTGTTTACATCCATTATGTCTTCTGGATTTAATTTGGGGGGCTCACATGTGTCTATAAATTTGTCCTTTTCTTATGGATTTTCCAGTTTGAGAGAAACTAAATTTTCAAAGTATTACTTAATGTTCCCTGGGGGGAAACTGTTGCAGCTACCCCCTTTTCTGATCTCTAGTTTTTACTTTGAGAATGATTTTTGGTCTGTTTGGCTAGTGATTTGCCAATCTTGTTTATCCTTTCAATGGATTTAACTTTTTTTGTTTGATCAATTCTGTGGACTTGTATTAAGTGTGTACATCATATTGTGTGCAATATGTAAGTGTGTAATCTTTATTGCTATTTTCTACCTGCTGCTTTAGGGTGTGTCTGGTTCTTGTTTTTATGAAGTCATGAGTTACATACGACTGAGTTAGCATTAACTATCAACTTGACACAGGCTAGGATCATCAGAAAAAGAATATCAATTGAATAATTCCTTTCAGTGAAGCTGGTCTATGCACATAACTGTAATAAGTTGTCTTGAGCATTTTAACTGCTCTGAAAGGAACAAGGTTACCATGGGTGACACCATTATACAAGCAGGGGCTCCTGGGCTGTAAGAAAATTTATCTGGAGATATGGGCAGTGATTAAGAGCACTTACTATTCTTGCAGAGGACCCAAGTTCAGTCCCCAGCACCCATGTCGGTGGCTTTCAACACCTATGACTCCAACTCCAGAGAATCTGGACACTTCCTGTGGCCTCTCAGGGTACCCGCATACCTGTTTACAAATATAAACTCAGAAGCACATACATACCTATAATTAAAACAAAACAAAATAAGAAAACTAGCTAAGTATAAGCCCGTGGATGCACCATAGAGGAAGCCAAGGAGTGAGCCAAGGAATTAGCTGGCAAGCAGCTTCCCTCCATTGTCCTGCCTCTTGCTTTCTGCCTTGAATTCCTAACCTGACTTTGTTCAATGGTTGATTGTACGCCATAAGCCAAATAAGCCTTTCTTTCCTCTAAAGTGCTTTTTGGTCTTGGTATTTTATCAAAGCAGCAGAGAAGTGAACCAATACAGTCAGTTATTGACTTGAGATCTCTCTGGTACTTTGTAAGCATGGTCACTTATAGCTATAAACTTCCCTCTTAGAACAGCTTTAGCTGTGCCAGTGGGGTTTCTAACGGGTTCTACTTTCATTGGAAACTGCTCTGGGTACATTTTAATTATCTAAATGGCTCACTGCTTGTAAAAGAGCATATTAGCCAGTCTCCATATGTTTTGTAGCTTCTCTTGTTATTGGCTTCTAGTTTTTGTTATTGGTTTTTTATAGCAGGACTTTCTGCAGACCTGCCAGTGGTATAATGACACGGGTGCTTTTAAAATAGCTTAAAGCTCAGCCCTTCATCTGGGACAGTCTCCAGCTACCTCATCCAGCTTAACCTGACGATCTTGCCTATGACCCACCATGTGGCTAGCTCTACATCTTTCTTTGCTCTCCATCTGTTCCCTTTGGTGTCCCTTCCCTGAATCTCCCATCGCTGCATTCTTTCCCTTCATTCTCACTGTCCAGAAGTTCCACCCTCCTCCTTCCTCCCCAGTTATTGGACATCAGATGTTTATTACAGCCAATCACTAGTGAGACAATCTCTGATACAATTCTAGATTGCCCTGGGCAGGTGAGGAAGGACAAATGTTTACAAAACAAAAAAATCCAGTGACAGTCCGTAGAACTGATAACACCAAAAGGCTGCCAGCGCTCAGCTCTCTGCCAGGGCAGAACTCACCCTTGAAAATACAGAGTCACACATGTGAAGGAAAGGTATCCCAACAGTTTGTTTTTGACTGCTTTATTTTATGTTCGTGAGTGCTTTGCCTGTATACATGTCTGTATACCATGTGTATGCCTGGTGACCTAGAAGTCAGAAGAGGCCATCAGTTCCCCTGGAACTGGAGTTACAGACAGTTGTCAGCTGCCATTTGGCTGCTGGGTCCTCTGCAAGGTCAAGTGCCCTTAACCACTGAACAACCTGGCCTGGCCTTTCACTTCTAGTTTTCTTTTTTTAAGTAGAATTTTTTTTATTAGATATTTTCTTTATTTACATTTCAAATGCTATCTCGAAAGTTCCCTATACCCTCCCCCCACCCCTGTTCCCCTACCCAACCATTCCCACTTCTTGGCCCTGGCATTCCCCTGTGCTGGGTCATATAAAGTTTGCAAGACCAAGGGGCCTCTCTTCCCAGTGATGGCCGATTAGGCCATCTTCTGCTACATATGCAGCAAGAGACACGAGCTCAGGGGATACTGGTTAGTTCATATTGTTGTTCCACCTACAGGGTTGCAGCCCCCTTCAGCTCCTTGGGTACTTTCTCTAGCTCCTCCACTGGGGGCCCTATGTTCCATCCAATAGCTGACTGTGAGCATCCGCTTCTGTGTTTGTCAGGCACTGGCATAGCCTCACAAGAGACTGCTGTATCAGGGTCCCTTCAGCAGAATCTTGCTGGCATATGCATTAGTATCTGGGTTTGGTGGCTGATGATGGGATGGATNCCCGGATGGGGTAGTCTCTGGATAGTCCATCCTTTCATCTTAGCTCTAAATTTTGTCTCTGTGTCTATATCCTTTCATGGGTATTTTGTTCCCTATTCTAAGGAGGAATGAAGTATCCACAAGATGGTCTTCCTTCTTGGTTTTCTTGTGTTTTGCAAAATGTTTCTTGGGTATTCTAAGTTTCTGGACTAATATCCACTTATCAGTGAGTGCATATCTAGTGACTTCTTTTGTGATTGTAGTTTTAATCCATCACGACCTGAGAAAATACAAGAAAGCAGTGTAATTTTCTTGTTTTGTTTTGCTTTTTAGTGACTTTACATCCTGATCACATCTTCCCCTCCCACCTCCCCTCCCAATCTCCCCGTCTCATCTCCTCCCTCCCCACCCCCGCAGTCCCATTCTCTCTTTCTCCTCAGAAAAGGGATATCCTATCCATTTGGGCCATCACTGGATTTTTATGGCTATCAACCCTCCTTGGTCTATCAATTTGCAGTTACTAGGTCCATCTCTTAGTTTTCTTGTGGAGGCTTGACAAAACGGCCCAGTTAAGGGAAAGGGATCCAAAAATGGACAACAGGTTTCAGAGACAGCCCCTGCTTCTGCTGTCAGGAGACCCACATGAAGACTGGGCTGCACAACTGTTACATATGTGCTAAGGGCCTAGATCTGTCCCATGCATTCTCCCTGGCAGTTCAGTCAACTTGGCCATATGGGCCAAGATTAGTTGATTCTGTAGGCTTTCTTGTGGTGTTCTTGATTTCTCTGGCTCCTTCGATCCTTCCTCCCCCTCTTCCTTTGAATTCCCCAAGCTCTGACTAATGTTTGGCAGTGGGTCTCTGCAGCTGTTTCCATCAGTTGCTGGNTGAAGCCTCTCAGATGTTAGCTGTGCTAGGCTCCTGCCTGCGAGTACAGCTTGGCCAACAGTCATCAATTGGTCATTCTCTCAATTTCTGTTCCATCTTTACCCCTGTGTATCTTGTAGGTAAGACAAATTTGGGGTCTAAGGTTTTGTGGCTGGGATGGCATCCCCGTCCCTCCACTCAAAGTCTTTTCTTGTTGCAGAAGATGCCTAAGAGTCTTAGCTATGGTCGCCCACAGAAATTCCTGGGGGTTTCCATTGGTCTGGGTTTCTAGCTTATCCCAGAGATGTCCCCTTCTCTCTGCCATACTCTCTCCCTCCAACCTCCCCCTACTTCATCCCTCCTGCTCCTTTCATCCACCCCTGATGTCTATTCTATTTCCCCTTCTCAGTGAAATTCAAGCAACCTCTATTGAGTCCTCCTTATTACTTAGCTTCTTTGGGTATGTTGTAGCATGGTAATCCTGTACTTTATGGCTAAGAACCACTTATAGGCAAATGCATTCTATATTTGTCTTTCTGAGTCTGGGTTACCTCACCTCTGATGATCTTTTCTAGTTCCATCCATTTGCCTGCAAGTTTCATGATGCCAGTATTTTTAATAGCTGAGCAATATGCCACTGTGTACTTGAGTAATATTGCGTTGTGTAAATGACCCAATTTTCTTTATCCATTCTTTGGCTGAGGGACATCTAGGTTGTTTCCAGTTTCTGGCTATTATGGATAAAGCTACTATGAGCATAGTTGAGCAAGTGTCCTTGTGTTACGGTGGAGCAGCTTTTGGTATATGCCCAGGAATGGTATAACTGGGTGAGGTAGAACTAGTCCCAATTTTCTGAGAAACTGCCAAATTGATTTCCAAAGTGGTTGTACAAGTTTGCAATCCAACCAGCAATGGAGTGTTCCCTTGCTCCACTGCCCCAGTTCTGGAATAATAACACAGAGGCTTATATTTATTTACACTGCCTTTGGCCTTAAACAAGGCTTGTTCCCAACTAGCTCTTAACTCAAGTATCCCATTCATACTAATAAAAGTTCTGCCACATGGCTGGTTACCTCTCCTCAGTTGCATACATCTGACTTCTCAGGGGCAAAATCTTATATTGCCTGACTCTTCCTCTGAGTACCTGTGTTCTCTCTCTGCCAGATGACCCACCACCTATTCTGCATTTGGCTGTAGGCCATGAGCTTTAAACAATCAGAAGGTGCCTTAGGCAGGTAAGGAAGGACAGAAACACGTTTTCACATAGTGCGTATAAACAATTTACCTACACACTACATACATCCTGGTCAGCATGTATGATCACTTGAGGTTTTGGTTTTGGCCATTCTGACTGCTGTAAGATGGAATTTCAGAGTCATTTTGATTTGCATTTCCCTGCTGACAAAGGATGTAGAACACTTGTTTAAGTGCTTCTCGGTCATTAGAGATTTCTCTGTTGAGAATTCTCCGTTCAGAGATGTACTCCATTTTTTAATTGGGCTATTCGGTTTGATGTCTAGTTTCTTGAGTTCTTTATCTATTTTGGATATCACTGTGCAGTCAGATGTAGCATTGGTGAAAATCTTTTCCCACTGTGTAGGCTGGCATTTTGTCCTTTTGAAGGTGTCCTTCCAGTTTTGTAACATTCCATTTGTTAATTGTTGAACTCAATGCCTGAGCTGTTGGTGTTCTATTCAGAAAGTTGTCTCCTCTACCCCATCTGGGGATCCATCCCATCATAAGCCACCAAACCCTGATGCTAATGCACATGCCAGCAAGATTCTGCTGAAGGGACCCTGATATAGTGCCCTCTTGTGAGGCTATGCCAGTGCCTAGCAAGCACAGAAGTGGATGCTCACAGCCAGCTATTGGATGGAACATAGGGCCCCCAGTGGAGGAGCTAGAGAAAGTACCCAAGGAGCTGAAGGGGGCTGCAACCCTGTAGGTGGAACAATATGAACTAACCAGTACCCCCTGAGCTCTTGTCTCTAGCTGCATATGNAGCAGAAGATGGCCTAATCGGCCATCATTGGGAAGAGAGGCCCCTTGGTCTTGCAAACTTTATATGACCCAGCACAGGGGAAGGCCAGGGCCAAGTAGTAGGAGTGGGTGGGGAGGGGAGCAGGGGCGGGGGTAGGGTATAGGGAACTTTCGGGATAGCATTTGAAATGTAAATAAAGATAATAATAATAATAATAATAATAATAATAATAATAATAATAATAATGATGTTGTCTCCTGTGTTAGTACATTCAATGTTATTTCCCAGTTTGTATTCTATCAGATTTAGTGTTTCTGGTTTTATGTTGAGGTCTTTGATCTACTTGGACTTGAGTTTTGTGCAGGATGAAAGATCTAGTATAGTTTTGGCTTCTTTGTCAAAAATCAAGTGTCCACAGTTGTGAGGATTTACTTCTGGGTCTTCAATTTGATTTCATTGATCACTTTGTATGTTTTTATGCCGATACCATGTGGTTTTTTTACCTTTGTTCTGTAGAACAGCTTGAAATCAGGATTGGTGATGCTTCTTTTATTGTACAGAATTGTTTTAGCTATCTGGGACATTTTGTCTTTCCACATGAAGTTGACTACTGTTCTTTCAAGGTCTGTGAAGAATTATGTTGGAATTTTGATGGAGATTGTATTGAATCTGTAGGTTGTTTTTGGTAAGATGCCATCTTTAACATGGTAAACTGACTATAATAAAAATACTGTTCATGAGTATAGAACAACTTTCCAACTTCTGATGTCTTCTTTAATTTCTTTCTTCAAAGATTTAAAGTTCTTGTCATTCAGGACTTTCACTTATTTCATTGGAATTACCCCAGGATATTTTATGTTATGTGTGGCTTTTGTTAAGGGTGTTTTTTTCCCTAATTTTTTTCTCTGCCTCTTTATCACTTGTATATCTGCCCAGGTCCTTCCAGCTTTTATAGTTTCTGCTGAGAAGTCTTGTGTAATTCTGATAGTTCTGTCTTTATATGTCACTTGGCCTTTCCCCCTTGTAGCTTTTAATATTTTTTTCTTTGTTCTATACATTGAATATTTAAATTATTATGTTATGGAAGGATTTTCTTTTCTCATTTAATCTATTTGCTGTTCTGTAAGCTTCTTGTACGTTTGTTGGCATCTCTTTCTTTAGGTTAGGAAAATTTTCTTCTATGATTTTGTTAAAAATATTTTCTGGACCTTAGACCTAGGAATTTTCACCTCTTTCTATTCCTATAACTCTTGGGTTTGGCTTTTTCATAGTGTCCTAGATTTTCTGGATGTTTTGTGTCAGAGACTTTTCAGATTTAACATTTTCTTTTACTGATGTGTTGATCTCTTCTATTTTGCCTTCTATGCCTGGGAGTCTCTCTTCCACTTCTTGTATTCTGTTGGTGGTGCTTGTGTTCGTTGTTGCTGTTCTGTTCCCCAGGTTTTCCATTTCCAGGATTCCCTCAGTTTGTGTTTTCTTTGTTGCTTCTATTTCCATTTTCAGGTCTTGGACAGTTTTATTCATTTCCTTCTGTTTGATTGTATTTTCCTGTGTTTCTTTAAGGGATTTATTAATTTCTTTATAAAGACCTCTATCATCTTTGTAAGATCGGTTTTACAGTCATTTCCTTCTTTGATGGGTGAGTGTTTGAGGAATGTTTTTCCCTTGGTTTCTGTTTCCTTTCTGACCACTGGCCTGAGTTCTGGTGAATACTTTTCAGCCCAGTAGGATGTCTCCACTTGGTTTTTGTGACCTGTGAGGCCTCTAGGGTCCCTAGTACCAGTGTGATCTGAGGTTCCTGGTGCCAGCAGTCCTCCAGGAAAGCAGGTGGAACTATGGGCTGGAAAATGGAGTCCAGGGGATAGGGTGTAGTTTGAGGTTGATGGGTGTGTTTTAGGGGAATGTTTCAGGCAAGGGCTTAGGGCAGGATCTTGCCTGGTTATCCCTGGAACCAGCGGTCCTCTGTGAATGGAAGCAGAGTTGTAGAGCAGAAAATGGAGCATAGGGTTTGGGGTGCAACTTACCTCTGTTGTGGGTGCTGTCAGGCAAGTTTATGGGCGGGGGCTTGGAAGGAGTTTTGCCTAATGTTTCTGATTTGGGGCTTGCCTCTGGGAAAGCAGGCAGATTTGTGGGGTAAAAAATGGGGCATAGAGTGTGTGGTGCAGTTTACAGCTGTGGAGAGTGCTTTCAGAGGAGTTGGTTGCAGTGGCTTGTGGAGGCGAGAGGATTACCTGGTATCTCTGGTGCCGCTATGTTTTCAGGAAAGCAGGCAGAGTTGGTTGGGGGGAAATGAGATGCAAGGAATGGGGTACAGTTTACTGCCATTGGGAGTGCTTTCAGGGGAGTTCCAGTATAATTTTTTACATTTGTTGAGACATACTTTATGACATTTGATATGGTCTACTTTAGAGGATCAATGAACTGCTGAGGATATATATATATATATATATATGTAATTTCTACAGTATAGTTTAATAACAGTTTCTTTGTTGCCCTTCCATTTGAATGACTTATTTAAAGATGAGACTGGGGTATTGAAGTCAACTACTCCTACTGAATTAGAACCCAACAGATCTTTTATATCCACAGGAGTTTGCTTCTCATAAAATTGAGTATCTGCACTTACGTTGCATATGTATTTATAACTGTTAAGTAACCTCAGTGGATCATTCTAACAGTATGTGATGGCCTTCTGTATCTATTCTGACTAATTTTGGTTTAAAGTCTACATTATTGGGCACTGGAATAGCTACGGCACCATGTTTCTAGATGGATTTTGCTGGATAAATTGATTTCTACCCTTTGACTCTCAATCTTTGTCTTTGTCAGTGAGATTTGATTAGAGAAATTGCATCTAGGCTCTTTATCCAGTCAGCCAGTCTGTGTCTCTTTATTGGTGGTTTGAGGATGTTTATATTTAAGATTCTGATTGAGAGCTGCTGACTAAACCCTGTGATCCTGTTGACTGTTTACTTGCAGCTAGATGACTGTTTGTTCTTTCTTTTCCCCTCCTTAACATGAGGGGTTTCTCACTTACTGTTTGGACATAGCTCCCTGGTGTTCTTCTATCCTTCCCACAAAATGTATTCTTTCCTTTGTTCTCATTACCAAGCTTGATTCTCTTCTCTTCCTGTGTATAGCATTCCCTGAAGTACCTTCTGCAGACAAGTTTGGTGGTCATGAACTGCCTTAGTTTGTGCTTATCTCAAAATGCACCTATTTCTTGGTCAATTGTAAATGATAACTTGGCTGGATTTAGTAATCTTGGTTAGCAGTGATTTACTTTCAAGACTTAAAATAAAAATATATTNCTCTTTTTTTTTTTTTTTTTTTTGGCTTTTGGAGTTGCTTGTGAGAGAGACTGTATTACTCTGCTGTGTTTGTCTTTATAGGTGAGTTGGCATTTTTCCTGCCCAGCTTTTTAATTATTTGCTTTGCAGTCTTCACATCTTGGAATGTTCGAGAAGAGGTTCATGGTGTCTATTTGGAGGTCTAATTGCCTCTTGTGTTTGGACATTCATTTCTCTAGATTAAGGGAAAATTTTGCTACAATTTCATCAAACAGTTTCTCTACTCTTTCGTGTCTGCCTGTTTCCTTCTCTAGCACCTGGATTCTTACGTCTGGATTCTTGAGTCTATATCTGAGTCCTTGAATGTTGTGGCCAAGCCCTTCTTTTCTTTTCTTTTCTTTTTTTTAACCTGATGTCCCAGGGAAACATTTCTTACATCTTATTCTCCATCTGCAACCTTCTTTTTTTTCTTCCTGGTTCGGTTTATCAGTCATGTTTCCCACTCTACTTTTTCATTTACTCATTTGAGTTTTTTTGTTTTTGTTTTTTTTCCATTTCCAGCATTTCTATTTGCTTCATCTTTCAAAATCTCGGTTTCCCTTCTGACTATTGCTTATCTTCTCATTCCTTTTGCTGACTTCCATTCTATGTTGCTGACATTCACATCGGGTCCTGGCTTGATTTCGTTTGCTTGTTCATATCCTCCTTAAGGTAGTCATCATTTTGACTAGTAAACTTTTGAAATCTTCATGCAGTGTTTCACCTGCTTTAACATCATTTAACTCAACAGTTAAAGACTTGTGACCTTGTAGAGGATTAGCGCCACCTCGTCATTTGCTTTCTCTTGTACTTCTAGGATGTGATCTTCTTATTTGTTGGACATCTCAACTAGTTTGATTTGGAGATTTTCTTATTGAGGAACCTACTCTTGGGGGCCCACTCTCTAGCACCAGTCAATGTGGGGAAAGCAAACTGTTAGAATAGCATCAGATAAAATGGTACAAGAAATAGGAATATACTTAATTAATTAATGTTCATTGACCTCACCAAGAACCATAGGTCAGACAATGGAACCACTAACATAGATAGTGTGCCAGCCCTTCTCAGGAGCCATAGGGATAGAGCGCGGGTGAATGAGGTCATTCTTTGGCTCTGCACTCTTCAGATATCACATCACTACTCTGGAACTCTTCCGGAGCACTTCCTCTTTCTCTTTTTGAAATATAGTGTACTTTTTCATGTGTTGGTTTTTCTTTACCAGGTTACACGGAGGCACTGTCTAATCTACTATCTTCCCTGGAAACCTTCTACATCCATTTTCATAAGACTCCCTCAACAGCCTTTAGAAGGATGATAGACAGAGCTTTATGAGTCCACCTCCCCCCCCCCAAAAAAAAAAAAACATACCTCCTGGACAAAGTAGCTGAGGCTTTTAGACTGGGAACAACCTGGCCCCTCATCCTGATCTCAGTGGAGAGCTGGAACAATCAGAACCTATTCTGCCTCTCTGGTGGCCAACATTCTTTTGGCCCATGGTCAGCCCTGATCCACCACTAGCACCAGTGAATCATGAGACAACAGGGCCTTTTTGTGAGTGATTAGGGGGCTGAGCTGTGAACTTATGACTCGTGCCCAACATTCAGTACTGCTACTTCTTTTTGAAAACCTCTGCTATTAGTAAAACTGATTGAAGGTGACTCAGTAAAGAAAATACACACCAGTAATTAAATAACAAATAAACACAACAGCTGTCTTAGACACTAATAGGTCACATGTACTGGTTTTTACTTCATCTGTGGTGCTAAAACAGTGGGCATGAGACCACATGTACGCATTAACCCTTTTCTCATGAGCTTGTATTCAAATAGGGAAAATACAGTCTTGCAGACAAATAACTGCCCACATACAACAGCAACAGCTGAAGTACAGATAGGTACAACGTGCTCTGGAAGCCCAGAGGAGAAGGATATGAATAAGCCTCCTTACCTCGTGATCAAGCCTGCTGCCCTCTGGGCTGTGAGCTTCCCAAGGGTAGCAGGGACTGGCATGACTCATCATGACCAAACATAACACAAGGAACATCTGAGATCACCTGCTAATGCTCACTGAATAAACTCTCCGGGAGGGGGGGTGTCAGAAAGAAACTGCAGTGCAACTACCGTGGGCCACATCACTTTATGACCCCCTCCCGGAGTTTATTCAGCCAGCATTAGCAGGTGATCTCAGATGTTCCTTGCTTACTGGGCTGAATTAGCAGATCTCCTCAAGTTCACTCTCCTGTGACAAGGACCCCAGCCATCAAGGCCCTGGCTTTGGTCTGAGATCAGAATCAACTGGCCTGGAGGCCTCTCTCACCTGCCACAGTTATCTTGAAAGGCAGAGTGAGATCAAGGCTCTGGGATCCATGGTCACAGCAGGCCAGCTGGCAGGCCAGCTCATCCATCAGGACTCCAGCACCTCACCTTGAACAAGGAAGATAAGAGAATAAAATAACACCTGACACAGCCTTATCATCTGATAATACAACTTCAGGTTTTCCATTAAAGTAACTGAGAGCCTTAGTCCTGCACTTCGTCTGATAAAGAGATCACAGGAAACAAAGCTATTAATTTTTATCTCTGCTCTGCAATAGCAGATTTGAGTGAATTCAATATATCCAACGGAAGAAGTACTTTTTCTAACAGTACAACTCGATTAAATTGGTTATTTTTTTTCTTCCTGCTTGCTTTTATTTCTCATAATTTTTTTTTTTTGCTCAAAATCTCTAATTGCAGATGTATTAAATGCAGTGGATCTGACTGTGCTATCCCCAGCGTGTGTGTGTGTATGTGTGTGTGTGTGTGTGTGTGTGTGTATGTGTGTGTGTATTAAATCTTTCTGTTCTCCATGCTCTAACCCTGTACTGGGGAGTGTTTTATGGATATTTAATGTACAATATAGGGAACTTGAGAGGTTATTTACTTCGGTAATTAACTGAATTAACAATAATCAGAGCTCAGTCGTCCCACCTTTACAATGAGGAGTTGGGACTGCTGTTCAATATAATCATACAGCCCCTATGTCTCAGGAACCCCCCAGACTGAGTAAGTCAATGAGTAGGTCTGGTGAGATAAGAAGGGAAATCTCTCTTGTGCACAGGAACTGAAAGATAGCAGTAGATTCAGACAACTCTGGTTCCTAATGCAGGTTCCATACCTTAGGGTCTGAATGCTGGCCTTTCCTGCCAGATGAGAGGTCTACAAGACCGTGTGAATGTGCATATCTTGAATCTATGGCTCCCGGGCCCCCGAAATGCCACATGCAACGGCCCAAAATCAACTTCCGTGGCATAGATCATCTCCTCCCTGGTTGCCCATACCTAGGACAGATCACAGCTCAATGACATGCCTAGGATATAAATGCCTTTCTTTCTGTACCTCACTACTACTTCTCGATGTCATTGGCTTACTAAGGACAGGTGACTGAATCTATCAAGGTCCAGACCTTGACTCTTAATAACTCCAGTAACAATAGTGCCACGGGGATGAAAGAAGTGAGTGCTATTTGTTATGTCACTTAAAGGCCATGTATTAAAAGCTTGGTCTTCATGGTGGCATTATCAGGAAGCTGCAGATACTCAGGTGGGGGCACTTAAAGAAGAAATGGCCTTAGCAGCACTTTCTTTAGAAATATAATGGGACTACAGCTCTAACCCTATACCTCTCCCTTCCTCCCTCCTTTCCTCCCTCTCCCTCTCCCTCTCCCTCGCCCCTCCACTCACATCGCCCACCCCCCCTCCCCCTCTCCCTCCCCCTCCCTCTCCCTCTCCATTTCCTTCACCTCTGTCTCTGATAGAATAGCCAGAGCTTTGCTCTACCACAGGTTTCCACCATGATGTTCTGCCTTGCCAAGTGCCAGAACCACAGGGCCAAGTACTCAAAAGCCTAAAGCCATGAACCAAATGTAATCTTTCCTCCACATGGTTGTTTATTCCTGATATTTTTGTCTCCCGGAGAGAAGGCTGACTAACACATTATGGTACAGTGGAACATTTGAGAAACCTGTCTGTGTGAAAAGTCCACAACTGTCAAGGCCAGGTCCCCAGTAGTTTCCAGTTGGGGAATGGCCGTTGACTACAGACTCTATGAGCACTCTCAGCTGGCCTGTGGGTGCTGGGTGAGGGACAGAGGTGATAGAACAACAGACTTGGAAGGTTTCTTTTTGAGGATGAGCTGGTGATAAGAGAATGTTCCTCTTAATCAGGAACTGTCAAGTTGTGTCACTTAAAAGTCTCGAGGCAAACCTAGAATTCTTATCCAGCTTGCCTCTGGCCTTACCTCTGGAAGATCCTAATTTTATACTTTAAATGCAAGTCTCAAAACTTCTTGTGCAAATAAAGCTAGAGCTGACTTGGTTTTCTTGTAATCAGTACCCTATCTCAAAAGGGAAAAAAAATCTCAAATAATCCAAATGGAAATATTTGGGAGAGATATACAGCTGAAGCATTACACTGTTACATAAACTTAGAGGTTTGGATGGTGGCTCAGCAGTTAAGAACAGCTACTACTATTAACTAGAGGACCCTGGTTCCATTCCCAGCTCCCACAGGGCAACTAATGGCCATCTATAACACCAGTTCCAATAGATCTGATGCCCTCATCTGGCCTCCTCAGGCACTGTATGCCCATGGTGCCCAGTCATACATACAGGACAAACATGTACACACTGAACCGTTTTATGAAAGAAGGGGAAGGGGACTCCAGGAACCTCCCTCATGCCTGTTTTTCCATGCTGAGGGTTCCTGGAAGGAAGCTGCCTCTCTCTGCAGACAGAGGATGAACTGACTAGATCTGCAATGGTGGGGGAGCTTGCGATGCTGCAGGCACAGCGCAACTTGCCTTACCTTTGACTAGCTTTAGCCATTCCTTCCCCACCTCTGAGTCAGAACGCACACCCTGTGACTAATAGATAAAAACCTTTTAGAATCTATTAATTTATCATATCCCCAGCTTCCACCAACCCAAAGGCTGAGGGTGGCATCCTATGGGATCAGAGGCCTGTAGAAGAGATTCCCTCATCTTCCTGTAAACGCCTCTCTCTTTTTACTCAGAAATGTATTTTTAAACTGCCTTTCATTTACGGTTTTCTTTGTTCTGTTACGACAAAACTGCTTCCATGTCAGAACACTGTATTTGGGGAGGCCTAGATATATATCCATTCCCTAGCCATGATTTCTCACATTTGTACCAGAATAAGCCATTTTCCCCCTTTAAGGTGAGAGCTGTTTCTTTCAGTGATGCTAAATACAAAAATCAGGTAGCATGGAGGTTCCTGACCGCCGTTGCAAAATGGGAAAGTAATGGATCGCCTAGCTGTGATCATGTGATCAAAACCATCGGCGGCATTCTTCAGAGGAAGTGGCCTCTCACTGGACTGAACTTTTCAGCTAGAGTTTTGTCTTCTGCTTCCTTACATAAGAGACACTAAGTGGCCAAAAAGACCAGCTCTTCAGCAATGGGTTTTCAGTGAACATAGCATCCACATAATCATTTATTTGTATATGATAACAGCTAACGACATGCGTCCATAAAAAAAAATCATAAAGACATTGCTGAAATAATATGAACTAAGATCATGTAAGTTAACAAAAAAATACAACTCTAAAAAAAAAAAAAAAAAAAAAAAGACATATATATATATATATATAAAGAGAATAGCTTCCTTTCTATAAAACAGAAAT
>NC_034601.1:19641368-19676278 GCF_900095145.1 Mus pahari
AAAAAAAAAAAAAAAAAAAAAAACCCAAAGGAATTGACTGTTCTGCAAACACGCCTTGGGAGTCTTGCCTGAACTCCAAATGGTGTCTAGTGGTAAGAGAACATGGAATTCTATCCTGTAGGATTTGGAGTTGAAGGATCAGTCATGACCTCAACTCTGAGATAAGATGGAACTTCTTTTTAAACATTTTATCTTTCTAAAGTATTCCATTTTATCATACCACTTTGCACTAAATCTGTGTGTTGACTTTAATATAAAATTAATTCTCCAAAAATATGCAGGAAAGTGGGAATCCCAGAAACACCATGGTTTTGTGTATATGTTTGGAGTTACTAAATTGCCCAAATGCTTGTACAAACATGACTGTAATGATCCTTTCTTTGTTCTGTATAACAAACTGAGGATGCAGGCATTATCCAGTTTCATGAATGGGGAAATTGAAGAACAAAGAAATTAAGAGGTTTCCTAACTGTATGGGATCAAAATACATAAATCTTGAATAAACACATATTTCTTGCTTTTAGCCCTGACCTTTTTCTTGGCTTCCATGTTTACTAGCCATTTAGAAAATAACCAAAGAGTAACCAGTTGGATCAAGCATGAGCCTGGGATGTTGTGCTGGTGAGGCACAACACTCCCCGAGTCCGTGATGAGCCAGACTTAGCAAGATGGCGGCACAAGGCTCTCAGCATCCCACACATTTCATCCCAGTATCTATGCATGTCTCTTGACACCCTGCCAGATTCCTTTGTAGCATGAGTCACTCTAGGCTCAAATTTTTCTCTCTAATCAATTTATCCATCAGCAATTTCATGAGCCTGGAAGAAAGGAGTCTCCTTTCCCTGGGCTCCCCAAGAAATGTCTCAAGTCGTTATAATAGTGACGGTAAATCTCAGCCTTGAGAGGCAGCTAATCAATCCTGAGAGCAACATGAGGCAAGGATGGAAGGCCAGAAGTCTGGCCTCCAGGATCCTGCACTTGACTCAGCCAGGATATGATTGTGGGAAAACCACTTAATCCATTTGGTGTGGGCTGGACTAGGGGATGATGAGGTTGTCCTCAACCGTCATCCCAAGAAGATGGGGAGAACAGTGAGATAATGTCTGGGAAGCTCTTTGAGCTCCTAAGAAGCAAGAAGCTGCAAAAGTAAAAGGTGTTATTACACCCAAGCCCACATCAGCCAAGGACATCACTTTAAGGCTCCTACAAAACCTTCTCATGGCCCCACATGAAAGGGCTGGGTGAGAAGCTGCCGGATCAGCTTCTCACCCAGCCCCGTGGACTTTCCCAAGCTTCCAGGGATTAGGGGAGTGGGTCATCTGTTGATCGAGGTTTTACATCTTAAAAGCACAGCCTCCAGAACTGAAGAAGATTCCAGCAATAGTGCTTGTGTGCTTGATCTAGAGAAGAGAAAGCCCAGGATCCAAGCGTCCTCCTTGCTAACTGTCCTGGTGGCCATGCAGGGTAAGATGGTAACCAGGTTCTTGCCTCTGACGCAGCCTTAAGTGGGAGTAGGCAGCTCCTTGGGGATGAATGAAGCAACGGCCCATCTTTACAAAGTGCCACAGGACACAAAGGCCCAGACTACCTGGTTTTGTAACCACTTGTCCATGGGCATATCACTTCAACATTTCTAAGTTTGGAAAAATGGAAATCAAAGCAAATGACGCCAACCTCTGCCACTTTTCTCGTGGTGCACAACTCCTTAGTCTGTTTATCACCACTGACCGCTTCCACTGTTGTAAGAAAGTAGGAAGGAAACGGAGCCCTTGCGTCTCCACACTACAAAGCCAGAACCTGAGGTTTTCAGAGCAAAAAGCCTGGTGCTTGATTGAAGCCTGGGAGGACACCAGTCAGCTCTACCTTCTCCCTGAACAAAAGGTCTGCAGATACGAAGTTCAGAGGGCCAAAGTTCAGAGGGCCAAAGTTCAAAGGGTCTGCAGATATGAAGTTCAGAGGACCAAAGCCATGAGACCACAAGGGCTTCCAAGATGCATTTAGTCTAAGAAGAAAGCTAGGGAAAAAAATCTGAATTCTTTCCCCCTAAACTCAGCCACCAATAAAATATGTCTCAATCCAAACTGCACAATATACTTTGAAAAGAACATATTTTAATATTGAAATTATAAAAATTGAATGTAAATACAGACTTACTTGGCAAATTGAAAAATACCACAGGTAACACCTCCTTGGCCACAGCTTCATAAACAATCTTTACTCTCAACTCCGTTGTGCCTGAGAAATTTGTGTGTAAGATGTTTGAAAAGGTGTACAAGTCAAACATTTACTGATAACAAGTAATAAAGAAATCTATTTTAAAATAGTTACTTCGTGTACAAACAACTTTACGACTTGTAAATAAAGATAAAGGCAAGTTTGCATGCTAGCGAAATGGATATATTATTTATTTGCATAAATAATTAAATTTTGGCTGAATCTTTGTTACTGCATTATATCGAGTGTCTCTAATATTTTTTTAGACTTAATCATATTCTGATTTTATAGTCTTCCATGCTAAGAATGCACATAAGCACACATTACAAAGTGGTTAAGTACATTTAAGGTCATTTCAGAGGTTGTTAGACACTCTGTCCTAATCCTGAGCTAAAACTCATTTAATGCCTTTAAATTATTTTATTCTATTTATTTATTTATTTTATGTATATAGGTACTATGTCTATGTACCCTGTGTGTGCCTAGTTACCCCAGAGGCCAGAGGAGGGCGTCAGATCCCCTGGAACTGGTGCTACAGATGGTTGTGGGCCACTATGTGGGTATAGGAAATTGATACCCGGTCCTCTGCAAGAGCATCCAGTGCTCTTAACTGCTGAGTTATCTCTCATTTAATGCTTTTAAAACTGGAACTCAAACTGGTAAGGAAAAAAGCGATTAAAAAACAAAAAACAAAAGCTTTCCCATATGATATAATCCAAAGCTTTACTAATATGACACATGCTGAGGAGTGACAGTAGCGAAATGCTAAAAGTCTTTTATTTCCCATGAATAAACCATCAAGTTTCTATAAGATCCGTAAACTTCCGCAGTAGAAACACTGTGATTCAGAACACAAGGTAGTTGCAGACCTGAGATGGGTACATGGGCAGTGTTCACTGGACTGTGTGTCATTTTTCATGCCAATACAAAGGGCAACTGTGGTGTGTTCAGTACCAAGGTTGCAGAGAATTCCTGCAACCCACGTGGGTGAACGCAGCCAGAAACGTGCTGAGATCGCTATGCATTGATTTCAAGTTACTCAGAATCCTCGTGTACTCAGAAGTGTTTTACCGTTGCCAAATATTTCATGACCTCCAGATTCAATTCAGTACAGACTGAAGAATTGCTCTTTATTCATTGACAATTTTATACACGTATATAATGTATCTTGATAAGACCCACCCTCACCCTTTCCAAATCCCCCCAAGAGCGCCCCCTATCGCATCTACTTCCTATCTTGATTTTTTTTTTTTTTTTGTAATTTTTTTTTTAACCTGTAGAGTTCTACTAATGCTGCACACGTGTACACGGACATGGGCCATCCGTGGGGAATACGGGGAAACTTACCAGCGGCCTCACTCTTAGAGACTACTAACTTCCCCTACCCGGCCATCATCGACTGCCAATAGTTCCTCAACTAGGAGCACCTCCCCCGCTCGATGTTGGATTTTTGTTTCTGGTTTGATTTGGGGAGGGTCTTGTGTGGGTAACCAGAGCTTCTGTGGGATCATGTGTGTGACAACCATGTCATCCAGAGGACAGCATTTCACAGCTCCCCTCCACACTCTCCAGCTCTTGCATTCTTCCTGGGAACTCCTTTTTCCTCAGTCCCCAGAGCCTCGGTACAAACCTCCTTTTAAGAAGTTCTGGATCTTGACTGTCTCATTCCTGACCCTATCCTCTTTCCTACTCTTCAGGAATTCTAAATCCTCTAAATATTCTCTCTTCTCACAGCTCTGGTGTTACTAAAGGAATATCCCGGCACGGGCCACAAAATGGATGGAAATCAGAGGATGCAATGTTAAGTGAAATAAGCCAACCGTGGAAACATCAATGCACCATGATCCTGCTTACAGGCAATATAAAAAATAGCAACAATTGACACCGGAGAGAGCCAGAGGTTTAAAAGGTGGTACAGGGAGTGGACAGAGGCAGCTTGGTTAATGGGTATAAAAACACAGCAATGATAAGTTCTGAATTCCATAGCACAGTGGGGTGACTGTGCCAATCTGTGGATTAGTACGTATCCTGCGAATAACTAAAAAAGAGGAAAGTGTCCAAATACAAAGAAGCAATGAAGAAATGGAAAACTTGACTGCCCTGATTTGATCAGTGCCTATTGTACACATGTATGGAAATATCATGCGGTAACACCCAAACAGTTGAAATTAGTGCTTATTATGCAAATTTTAAATTGAAAAAATTGGGACTGTTAATTAACTACCTAGAATGGTCATCACACATGCTATTTATGTTTCAATACTGTGCAGTACCCTCAAATATGAAAAATTAAAGTAATTCATGTAAAAATATTGCAATTGGTTGTCTATGCAAACAGTCTAATGCTGTGTAACAGTTCCACAATTTTTTAACCTTAGCACAGGGTGGTTAGCTCGCTGTGTAAGTTGCTATAGATGTGTCATAGATGTGAAGTGAGGCTGGAACTTTACAGTGTTGGTGCACGAGTTCTCGTAAGCCAAGCCCTGTGGGTGGGCAGAGATACCTATAGGCAGTATCTATTGTTTTTATTTATTCTAATCGATATTGTGATAAATAGTTTTACTTTGTTCTCTTTAGAAACAGACAATTACATCTTTTAAAAAAATGACTGTGGTGAAGAGGGGTGTTCTCTCCAGAGGGAAAAAAGGAAAGGAAGAAATTATGAAATCTATTATAATCTCAAAAATAAAAAGACTTTTTACAAAGAATTTTACTGGAAAAATATTATCAATTTTAAAATCTACCAAATAGAGGAGAAAACTGACATTCTCACCTTCTTGATAAAATGTGATATTCTCAATATTTTAAAATTTTTTTCAATTTGATAATAAAAAGAAAATGTATTGCTGGTTTTTATTTGAATCTTGCTTATGACATTTTTCTTTAATGTGGGGAAATAAAGTGTTAATCATCACTAATAAAATAATGTTATGGTTGTGACTGAAGGCTCTAGGCCTGAGTCACTGACAAGCTGAAGGACGACTGACTCCTAGCAAACTGCTCATTGGTCTCTCTTAACTCTCCTGTCTGAGAGATGGGTGTATGCAGTGTACTGTCTTGTCCATGGAGGTGCTTCGAAAGTTGTCAGTGCTAAGCTTTAGAAGTTGATCAAATGAAGTTCAGCCAGGAAGGCTATGTAACTCTAGCCCACTCACAGCTACACAACCTCCCATCTTCAGTAACAATATGTTAAGTCAATTTTTCTTAGCAATCTAAGAAATGAAGCTTTTGGGTTTTCCATTTTGGTTGTCTCATATACATATATACATGTATGCATATATACATGGCAAGACCATCTCAACAGTATATACATATATATACACATACATATATAGTCAGTGAAATTATTTTAGCAATCCAAGTTATGAAGCTTTTTGAGTTTTCCATTTTGGTTGTCTGATATGCATATATATATATATATGCATGCATATATACATATATAAATTATACATGTATACATATATACATATATAGCAAGACCATCTCAACAACAACACTATAGATATAGATATAAATATGTATATATCTATATATATGTGGGTTTATGTGTTTAAAACTATATATATGTGTGTGTATATGTATGTATGTATATATATGGGTATAACCATATATATACTTTTTTTGTTGTTGAGACAGTCTTGCTGTGTAGCTATATCTAGCCCAATACTATTCATCTTAGGCTAGCCTTGAACTTGCAGCAATCTTCTTGCTTCATCCTTGTGAGTGTTTGGATTATACATATGTACCATCATGTATAGTTTTCTAAAATGTGGTTCAACAATTGTGTATGGTAGTCAATAGCAGTGGGATATGTTATCTTATCCCAGGCATCTTACTTCAACCATGGGAGGGCTCTTCTCAATATATTTCTGTTTTCAACAATTGCAAGGTTAGAACGCAAAGAAAATCCGAAATTGGGGGCATGGAGGATTTGAGAAACCCAAATAGGGTATGATACTATAAATACCAAAGAATAAGTTGAGTTTTTGACCACAAAGCCTCATCGTCTTTTCCTAATTACACTCCACACATGGCCCACGTGGTCTGGATGAGCTCTTCCCCTTTCCCTCGCGTGGAGCAAGTAGCCTAGGTTTACATAATTAGCTTGGTATAATGTCCAACTCTGTGATTGGCTCACAGGAGGGCACATGACACAAAAAGCCCAATCAGCGTGAATTCTTCAGTGTTAAATGAGAACTTTTCTGCTTTCCTACTGAAGGACCTTTGCTCTAAACACTTCTAAAGTCCTGCGAGGAGAGGTTCTTAGAATTGAGTCAATGTAAAGGAAGCATAACTGAGAAAGCAAGTCCCAGAAAAGGCTGCAACCATCCCGCCTCCCCCAACTCCAGGTGTCTGGGCTTCTCATCACACAGGTGTAGATCCCATCTCCTGAGAACACACAATTCTTGAGTGGCATCTGTAGTGATGCAATGGGGAAATCTCTGTACACAAACATGATTAATGTTTCTCCGCTTACACAAAAAGGCAGCATGGGGTTGGAGCAGAAGCCAGTCCTGGAAGGCAGCTTGTCCCTTTGAGACTCGGTTTCAGTCATTGTGAGGCACTGGAATGAAACAAGTGATGCACGAGATGCCTTCTTCGTAACTTTCAAAACTGTGCTCCTGTGTCCACTTGGGTTGTCAAGTATGACACTTGCAAGCAGTTCATTTATTATGGAAAAGCATGGCTTCAGTGACCACCAGCGCAGTGAGAGGAGACCCGAAGAACACAAAACAATTCCGTCCTCTGAATCTTCAGTAGAACTGGCTCCAGAAGAGGGTCCAGCTCTGAAACATGGAACATTCTCCCCATTGAGCTCTCTGGGAAAAGGCCTCAGTATTGTAGAGGGTGCCTCTAGCTATTCAGGTCTTGCCAAGGAGAACGGTCAAGAAAGACAAGAGGTCACATGGCCAGGCCTTCAGCCAGCACAAAATGTTCTGAGCAAATAACTGATGGCTGGACAGGGATCAGAACTGACCCTGACCCTATGAAGATTTTTCTAAGAGAGGTAGGCCAACACATTCTGCAAAGGATTCTACTGATGCTTCTGCAAAGCAAGATTTGAGTTAACATGAGTTGTATGTCTCTTCTAAATAGAGAGACATGATTTTTTTTTCTCCTACTAATTTTTTTAAACATTGTAATAACCCAGTTACCACCTAATATTACTTCCAGTTTAGTGTGGCAGAAACAGAGATTCCAAGAGGAATGTTGTAGCAACTTGCTGAGTGTCACTCAGCAGCAGTGTCACTGGTAATATTCCCTGTGAGGACAAGTTAATGAGCTGCACCTCCAGCGTTCCAGTTTGCCTCTTCTCTCATTCCTGCACTGTTCCAGGGGCAGGAGCCACAGACACAGGGGGGTCAGAAGCTTGTACGCCAGTTCCTCTGCACAGCTGTTTGGTAATCTCCCAGGCACAGAATATTCTGGCCATTTTATGTGCATGTCACCCTCTTGAGTGGACTGTGAGTTCTTGGATGTTAGATCCCTGTATGATTCAAAGTCTAACGGTTTATCTCACTGAGATTTGCACAAAGCACTAATGTGGAAAACAGTTTCTCTCTCTGATCCAAAGCAGGACTGGACCCAACCAAGGGTTGGACAAGGGATTCATCTAGAGGACAGTCACGGGAAATTCCTAACCAGGCACGAGATGGTAGGGAGTGGCAGGAAACGGGGAACAGAATGTGCAGGATCTGCCTGAGCCACTCATGTCAAAAAGTCCCCTAATGACTGAAGAGTCAACACATTAAAGGTACAAAAACAGGCGCTGGGTTGGATGTATTTGGCCCTCAGACAAAGTCACACTCCCCAGTGAGGTTCTACTCCTGAGTGTTGCACTGGGTAGGGATCTCATCACATTCTTTCCCATGCTGTCACGCTCATCTTCCAGTGAAGTCCGTGACTAAGGGCCTCCTTCTTTTTATTGTCATTGTCTGTTGTTTGGGTGTAGTGTTTGTTGGGTTTCATCGTCATCGTTGTTGTTGTTGTTGTTGTTGTTGTTGTAGTGTAGGTGATCAAAACCAGGCCATTAACACATAAGCAAGCTCTCTGTCATGGAAGGACAGAGCATTTTAGGTAAGATTTAAGTTAAAAGTATTATACCCTAATAGTCCATGCTGGCCCAGAACTCATGGCAATACTCCTGCCTTTAGTCTAAATGCTGAGATTATAGGCATAAATAAGCCTTTATAATTAAGTTAGTGCTTTTTTAAAAAATGCTATCAGCTCCCATAAAGCAGCAATTCTCATCCTTCCTAATGCAGTGCAACACTTTAATGCAGTTCTTCATACTGTAGTAACCCTCTTCATACCGTAGCAACCCTCTTCATACCGTAGTAACCCCCAGCCATAAAACTATTCCATTACTACTTCCTAACTGTGATTTTTTTGCTACTGTTATGAATCATAATGTAAAATCATGTATGCAGGATATCTGATATTGTGACCCCTGTGATCGGGTCATTCAACCCCTAAAGGGGTCACAACCCATAGGTTGAGAAATGCTGCTGGAAAGGAAGCTAGAACTCAGGTTCCACTATTCCAGCAAGCTGAGTATTGATTATATCATCTGGATGAAAGTCAACCTATCTTGACTAACTATCTGTACCATTTCATGGGTTCAGTATCCTTTATCCAAAATACATGTTGACTTCCTTTTAGATTTTGGTATATTTGAATGTACATAATGAGATGTCCTGGAGCTAAAACCCAAAAGTAAACACAAATTTTATATATGGTTTACTTTTCCTTTATATACATCCAGAAGGTAATTTTATGAAATATCTCTAGTGTACTTGTGTTTTGATTGTGACTCTATATATGAAGTAGAGCGTGGGATTTTCTACTCGTGACATTTTACTTACACTCAAAAGTGTTTCACTCTAGAGTCTTCGTGTTTCAGATGTTCAGAATGGGGACCTAACTTACAACTCAAAGAGTCTTTAGGATAACAAGGTGATTGATAAACTCCTAGCTCTGAAACAAGAACTATAGGTAATGAATCTATAGGCTATCTAGCCAAACATTCTTTCCCTCAGTAATTGGGGCGCTAGGACCACAGTGGTGAGCAAACCAGGCACAGTACCCGCCTCCCTGAAACTTGTACTCTGATCACCAGCTGAGCACATAAATGAGTGTGGTGTAAAGAGAGAAGCACTCAGAGACAGTCAGCACTCTGAGAGGTCTACCCTGAGATGATCATGACTGAGACACAAAGGAAAATGAAGCACACATGCAAAGGCCCCATGAAAGAAACACATTGATGACTTGAGTGGCCACTGTGACCACACAAAGGAGTAAGACACGGGGTAGTTTAAGAGCCTGGTCGAGGTCTGAGTGGTGTAGGTGAACAACTCTTGCTTTGTCTTAACAGTGACGTAGTAAGTTCCTGCCTTGGTTAGGTAGATGCTCTCTGAGGAGGCGATTACCTCACGGGGCATCTTCTGACGATGGGAAGTGGGTCATAAGACTTTAAGGTTCTTGGGCCATCCTTCTTAGAGTCTGGTTCGCAAGTGGTGCTGATATGATAGCGTCCTTAGATACCTGCTGGCATCTGGTGTTAGAGCCCTGCCATGAGTTCCTTCATGTACAATGCCATGAGACCAGCTAGTCCTTATCTCCTAGATGAAAAAATAAAATCTACATTATGACTGCCCAGACCTCTTATTAAATGTCATTTTAAATGTTTTTAATTCTAATAATTATTTACATTAGCACCAAAAATTATTTAGACACAAATCCAGTAAAATGTGTCCATGATGGGCAGTGATCCCCATGAGGGAAATGACAGTCACTTGTGACAAAAATAAAAAATGATGCTGATGCAGGAGAGATGGTTCATTTGGCAAATAAAATGTTTCGTCAACCTGAGTTGGATGCCCAGCACCTACCTCAAAATCTAAAATTCCTGAGCTTGCTAGTCAGCTAATCTAGCCAATCGGTGAGTTTCAAATTCAGGAAGAGACTGTCTCAGAAAAATAGCAGAAACTAAAGTTCCTGAGAGGTGGCACTCAAGAGGCCTGATGACTGACCATGGGCTTGCCCATAAGAGCAGAAATCAAAGAGTTGACCATCTGAATTTCCTCAGAACTCAAAACCTCCACTGTGAAAGACATGGCTAAAAGGTTAAGAGCACAAGCCACTGATTAGGGAGAACGTTTTTCTAAGACACCTGTCTGATAAAGGCTTGGCTTCCAAAACATATAAAGAACTCTTAAAACTCAAGAAATAAAGCTTGAGAGTGGTGGCACCCACCTTTGACTGTAGCACCCAGGAAGCAGAGGCAGGTGGGTCTTTGTGGGTTCAAGACCATTCTGGTCTATGCATTCAATTACGGGCCAGCAAGAGATGCACAGTGAGACTCTGCCTCAAAACAAACAAACACTCAAGAGTAAGGAAACAACAAACGGCCTAATTAGCACATAAGCCAGGGATCTAAGCAGATGCCTCACAGGAGAAGATACATAGATGCTATAAATAAGCATATGAAAAGATGCCGGATAGCGTATGCCATTAGAACTGCAAGTTCAAACAACAGTGAGATATTACTCAAACCTGTTAGGACAGAAAAACTAAAATTACAGACAACAGCAAATGCTGACGAGGCTGTAAGTTGACAAAAGCTTATCTCCAGTTGGTGGAGATGCAAAATTGAACAGAGGAGAGAAGACAGTTCAGAAATTTCTTGGGAAATCAGATGTATTCTTATGACACTATCTAGCAAAGGCACTCCTTAGTACTTACCCAAATGAATTGGAGAACTTACCCACACAGAACCTTGCATGTGGACAATGGGTTGTCTTTGAAGACCATGGTACATCCATACAATGGAATGCTATTCAACAATAAAAAAAATAAATAAATAAAAATAAAAAATAAAAAGAAATTAGCTACCAGGCCACAAAAAACACAATTTGTTAATGAGTATGAAAAAGAAAGCTAATTGGAAAATGGGGTACTCTCCACAATTCTAATCATATAACATCAGGATATGGAAAATAGAGAGATAACAAAAAGTTCCAAGATACTGATTAGGGAGGAGAAGAGAAGGATAAACTGGTGAACAACAGTGAACTATTCCATGGGAGTTGTGCTCTCTCTCCATCATGTGGGTCCTAGGGATTGAACTTAGACTGTCAGGATTAGCATCAGTCTCCTTTGCTTGAGCCACCTTGCCAGCCCCTACTTTGTATGTTTTTGTAGTAGTATATGTGTCATTACACAATTATCAAAACTCATTGAACACAAAAATTAAAGCCTTAGGTATAGTCTATACAACAGACTTTCATTGATAGCAATGTATTAATACAATGCAAAGGGGCACATGAGGGAGGAAGGGGAGAGTGTAAAAGAAACTCTTTAGACTTTCTATTTAATATTTCTATAAATCTAAAACTACTTTATAAGTATGATGTAGTTATGAAAAATTCTAATAACTAATAAAATACATAGTGAGAGAATCCACCATGCCTTTAGTTGATTTTTACATTACATTTACTCCTGGTTGCATCTGTATATACTTGAGAAAACCAAGTACAGGAGAGTAAAATATGCCTACTTGCAGTTTTTTAGACAATCACAAGAATATACCTCGATGCAGAAATCACTAGCAATAATTTCACAGACTAAAAAGAATGAATCTGGGATCTACTGCTGAAAATTTATGAACTTGTTGATTTAAGTAATCAACATAGCCTTGAAAAGGGTAGGAGTTAACTATTGACATTATTGATGTCCAGTCTGAACTGCTTGATTGGGATGTACACCTATTAATACCTGTCTTATAACATAGAGGGGAGAGGTGGGTGAATGATTCTATGTGAGAAGATGTAAACACGTGGCTGTTATATTGCAGCTTCTGGGCAAATATTAACCAAGCCAAGATGTGATGCTATGGAAGGGATCAGTTATCAGGTACTGCACTGGACTGGCTAATATCCCAGGGTCTCTCTCTCATTTGGACCCATGACTCAGACACAGTCACATGTCCTGTGTTTATTTATTTTATGTTTATGAGTCCTTTGATTGAATGTATGCATATGCTCCACTGGTGTACCTGGTGCTCACTGAGGTCAGAGGAGGTCATCGGATTCCCTGGAACTAGAGTCAGGGGTGGTTGGGAAACACCATGTGAATACTGGACAACCAAACCTGAGTCTCACACAGAACAGTAAATGATCTTAACTACTGAGCCATCTCTCCAGCCCCTAGAAGCACATTTTGATGCCTTGAGACATCTACTATTGGTCTTTCAGGCTAAATGTTTTGTAACCTGGTGGTTGGGTACAAGAAAGAGCTGCAAATAAAAGTGTGATGGCAGCACCCTCTCGCACCCACATTCCAATCAGTGTCAAGGCCGTCTGAAGTCTGAGGCTCAGTGGGATTCCATACGTCGAAGAGTAGAAGGAGTAGTTGAAAGTTGTGTGGTCTTCCCAGTGCTGCTTCATATGCAAAACTGTTAAAGCATAGATTTCAAAGCTACAGTGATATGGAGAGATAAAAAGGGCACTTCTGACAAACGGCAAAGCGTTCACTGCACATCTGCATTCCAGCTGTGTCTGAGGTACTGGCAGCACTGGGTGCTGAAATAGCTGACTCTCATCTCGGTGATGAAACATATCCTAGTCACACTGTTCCTTGTATCCTTGAGAACACAGGCACCCAGCACTTCCCACCCACTCTGCTGCTGCTGCTTACCCCATCGTGGGACAAAGCATTGATAATACCTCTGGAATCATGAGAAGCCTAGAGACACAGTAAAGTGGGAATACGTGAGAGGCAAATAGAAAAAAAGGGGGCAAGAATTACAAGCCAGCGGTGGAAGCTGATCCACTTTGACAAGGGATTTTTTTTTTTTTTTTTGAATCAATAGGGAGCTTCAAAACAAGAGCATGGGAGGTAGTGAATTCCCCTTTGCTGCAGGTGTTCACAGGTCAGATGATCAGCAGCCAGAAGCTTGCAAATGACATTTTTGCAGTAACTTGAAAACAGAGGATGAGTACCAATACCATAACATTAATTTTCTCTCCATACTTATCTATATCATTGTCTGTACTAATTGGTTTGTTTTCTGCATTGTGCATCTGATAATCCACTGCCTTCCAACTGTGCCTATGCATCCTTCATGGTTTGCAAAGCATTCTCATATCTATGACCCTATTATTCTCAAGATAACTGCTTGAGAAAAATCAACCCAAATATAAGTCATCCTCATTTTTACTCTTGAACCATCTAAAGAAAGGAAACCGCAAAAGAAGTCACCAAAGCGAAGGAAACAAAACGAACAAGATGGAGCCCATTCCCCTGAATAAAGAATCCCAGACAAAAGAATCCATCAAATTTTTAGAACAGAGTCGTGAAGAGTACGGAAGTCCATGTTTTGAACACAGTAGATCCATGTTTTGCAAGCAATGAAGTTGTCACTGGTATTATCCAAGATGAGCATGATGCTTCAACCATAGTTTAAAAAGCAGGAATAGTGAGTATCTGAAATTGAGAAGCTCGCTAAAAGATATGTGTCTTCTATGGAAATCTAAATACACAGGAAGGGATGTCCCCTCACTCACAACATGCTGCAGGGAACACTCAGTAAGCAAGAAAGCAAGCCTGTTGCCTCAAAAATGGAAAAACAAAACAAGACAAAACAAAACAAGAAGATAGAACTGTCTAGGATGATGCTGAAGTAGTAGAAGGGATGAAAAAACTAAGCAAATGTATTTCTTCCTATTCACATCTGGAAGTGCGCCCCAGTAGTCTCCAAAGAGGGCCTATGTTGAAGAAATGCATTACTGTTGAGAACTGACAAAGGCACTAACTTCTCTTTAATAACTATGTGGTGTTTCTCAGGGACCTTTCATCTGTAGATCTCAGAAGGTTTTGCAAACATCAATTAAATATTACAACATTACCCTTGAAGTAAATATTATGACTCCTATTTTCCAGATGAGAAAATAGAGTCTACGGGGTTTGCCTAAGGGCTATTCACTGGGACGCCAGGAGGTTGAGAGTCTCGGACCTAGCCACAGAGAGCTTGGGCCTTGCAATCTGGCTCACATAAAGAAAGGTTTTCAAAGAAACAGTCTACTCTGGTTCTTAAGATCTGGAAGATTCCCTTATCAAGGAGACTGTGCCTAAAACTCCGAAGACTGAGGGAGTGGCTTCATGAGTCGTTCCCTGGCCTCCTAGGTAGATGTCACTTCTCTCACCTACCACACAGTCAAAAGCTACTGCTTTCCTTTCTCTATGGCTTACCTGGGAGGATAACTACTTGTGTGACACCTCATTTTTCTCACAAGACGCTGCCCACTTCACTCTTTTTCATGCCTGGTGTATAGTCTGAGATCAGGAGTAAATGTGACTTGAGCTTACAGTGGAATTAGAATGGAAATATAAAATAGTAGACAACTTCTAAAAACTCTTTAAAAAGGAAAAAAAAGTCAACAATTCTTCCCTCTATGAGAACACGAATCAGGCCTGCCTACAATTTGGATTTTCAGGTCAATGAAGACACTCCTGGGTTTTTATAACTGCCAAATATTCTTAGTCTTCATACCAGTTTTCTATTGGGATGTTTGAGCTTATCCAAACTTTAATGAGGGGCTTACGTGGAAACTGGAGTATGTGCTAAATACACAGATCTTGGCTTGAGCATCAGAGCTCACAACTCGGCCAAGCACTGCTTTCGCTTTCTCCTTATTAGTCATTCTGTGACCCAAGTCCATGGAATGGAACTGCCCACACTCCTCCCTCAGTTAAGCCTCTCTGGAAATCCCCCCCCCCCCGTAGACACACGCAGACACATATCTTCTAGGTAAATCTAAATCCAGTCTCGTTGACATAAAAGCCCACTTTCTACAAGTATTAGATCCCCAAAGGCTCGTGGATTTCTCATAATAGGAAATGCGTTTAATTCACTTGCCAGAACTTTCAAAACCATAGCGTTTCTAATATTGTTCAAAAGCCCAAAGCCTAATTCAGTCCTTGTGTGAGCTGACCCCTTATGAGCCAGGGTTCTGCTGCATGCCTCTCTCTCTCCACATGCTGTTCTTCCCACCAGAATGTCTTACTAAGTTTGTTTTCAGAATTCTAAGGTTCCTCTAGCCCACCTGTCAAATATCCTCCATATTTTTCTGCAAAGACCTACAAAGCCCATATAGCCAGGTCTGTCATAGCAACAGCCTACTCCGTTTCTGCCGCCAAATGCCTGACACACGCAGCGTAAGGGCAGGAGGGTGTGCTTTGGCTCAGTGTGTGTGCAAGCAAAGCTCCTCATGGTGGACAAAATGCAAAGTGAAGCTAGAGGCCTGAGCTGTGGCAGGGGGACCATAAGGCAGCTGGTCCCATGGCAACTCTAGCTGGGAAGGGAAGAGATGCTGGTGCGCTTATAGAACATTTTGTAAGCACTTGCAAATTTGACCCTCTTAAGATGGCCGTGATGGAGATGATGGAGATGCCATCATCTTATTCTACTGATGAGCTTTTTTTTCAAGGTTTATGACCTTTTCTAAGTCTCATAAGTCATAAATAATAGGACTGAATCAAAACCTGAGAAGCCTGGGAAAGATTCCTGCCCAGGCACAATCATGGCCCCTTACTACACAGAAAACAAAGTCTCTTGGGTGGCCATCATGCTGGGGTTGGCCAGCCCACACTGACATCCTACAATGAGTTCTCCATACTAAACCTCTGGACCAATCAGCTAAATTTTTCTTACCTTATTAGCATGTTATCATAACTACATTTTTAGTCCAGCATAACCCTAATATTCTAGCTATTCATGATGATAACCTCTTTTTAAAAGTGCTCCAGGAAGCAGTCCTTGGCATAATACACTTCCTTTTGCTTAGTCACTGTTTTCATGATTCTAGGTGCTCAGGTTAGTTCCTTGCAGGGAGGACAGCAATGGTTGCTCCCTGGGATAGCCTCTCCAGCCTTATTAAGTCTCCTATGATTGTCCTTCTCACCTGCACATTCTTTCAGAAAGTTGTTTTATGCTTCCAACTTGGCAGTCAGTTCTGGAGACCTACAAGTGGTTAAGTGACTGTCAAGCATGATCAGTATTCTTGAAAACCAAGCAACAGGTGACACAGCTGGGGCCTGGGAAAGAAGTGCATATCCTCCTTCCTTGCACCCTCAATACATGCTGCTTCTCACCTAATGCCAGAGCTCAGATATTAAAACATCACTGGCTAGGCCCGACTATGCAGTTAAACTTCATTCTTCTGTTTCTTCATCCGGGCGCTGGAGAGCAAACTCCAGGGTCGGGCTCACAAAGACCTTGCTAGAGAGCACCGCTCCAAAGCATCTGCTGATGAACTGAACAAATCCACAAGGACCCTGGGTCTCTGCTTGCATCTGTTGGCACTCCTACCTTTCCTTAACTTGACTGGAGTGTGTAAGGCTTCTTATCTGGCCATGCATCCCTGTAACAGTGTGTGTGTGTGTGTGTGTGTGTGTGTGTGTGTGTGTGTGTGTGTGTGTGTGATGCAAGGTGGGTGCTTAATCAGTTCCTGCTGAATTAATTAACTTTATACATGATTACGATGCACTTTAATAGGGTACAGGTGGGACAACTGTTAGCTTCAGTCATAGATAGTGCAACAGTCACGGAGACACAAACAATAGCAGCCAAACTAGTTTTTCCGAAGAGCTCTTGGTGTTTAAGCACCTGCTGGGACACAAAGTACAGTATATGTGCCTTGTTTTTTCAGGGCTCTTCCCAGCAGCTGTATATTTGTGTCTGGGGAAAAAAAAAACCTCACCTAACCTCTCACCCAGATCCTTACCAATTCAGTTATACAGGTCCAGAAAAGGAGGGAGAGCCCACTTTTACCAGGGTCAGCAGAAGCAGTCCAGACACAAGAGTTCACAGTGAATCGAATTCTCCATTTCTAGTCTGGAGTAGCTGGCACTGAACACGCTGTAACAAGTCAAAAATAATTAGAGAAAGGCAAAATCATTAGATCTACAACTAAAGAGCGTTTTGTTTTTTTTACCTTCAAACAGCCTTAACTCCCCAAACACAAGTGATTTGTGTGTGTATCTAAACTGGGATGTGTGTTTGTTAATAGACTGAAATAAACAGATACTGCTGTAGCATCCCGCAGAGAGCACAGACAGGTGAGAGGGGGTCGCTGGGGCTCATTTGCATTCAGTGATCAAAATAAGATATGAAAAGCACCTCACAGGAGTAAGCAGGACTTTTGACCAGCGATATTTTTTCGGTTCAGTGATTCCTAATGATTCCAGAGACGCTGGTACCTGTCACTGTGCGTAACCACTCTGCTCGGGCACTTATATTTAGTTAGAGAGGATGTTGACAAGAAAATGGCCCCCTACACACAATGTAAGGTCGAGTTTATGCTCTAGCCACCTGATGACGCCTTGAGGCTAAGTTTCTCTTATTTCTCAAATCAAAGCTGATATTTCCTTTACTATAAAGAACTATTGTTGCAGAGTGAGGTAGAGCAGGGGAAAAACTAGCCATATAGAGATATTATACATTGAAACAAGCTTTTATCTCAAAACAACAAAAAAGAAAAAAGAAAAAAGAAAGAAAGAAAAAGGAAGGAAGGAAGGAAGGAAGGAAGGAAGGAAGGAACAAGCTTTTAAAAAATTGAATCTTTTGCCGGGTGTGGTGGTGCACGCCTTTAATCCCAGCACTTGGGAGGTAGAGGCAGGCAGATTTCTGAGTTTGAGGCCAGCCTGGTCTACAAAGTGAGTTCCAGGACAGCTAGGGCTATACAGAGAAACCTTGTCTCGAAAAACCAAAAAAAAAAAAAAAAGAATCTTTCAGTGTGTGTGTGTGTGTGTGTGTGTGTGTGTGTGTGTGTGTGTAGAGGGCATAGGCCAGCTCTGTGCAGTCAGTTCTCTCCTTACACCTTTACATATTTCCAAGAACTTGAACATGGGGGTGAGGGGGGGGGGTGGAGGGGCATCAGTATGCATTTGCAGCAAGCACTTTTACCTACTGAAGAATCCCAGCCACTCCATGGAATAACCTCCCAAAGGTTACTACTTTCTTCCCCTCTGATATGCAATTTGGAGAAATGTTATCCCAATGGAATTGGCAAGACAGCTGTGGAGTAGAAGAGTCAATTTCCCTACATGTGACTTATGTCTAGGTGTGTGTGTGTGTGTGTGTGTGTGTGTGTGTTGTGATGCTTAATGGTAAAATGTCTGCCGAGCATGCATGAAGATGTGGGTTCAGTCCCAGCAGAGAATAAATAGAAATGTCTGAAGAAAGGCCATGCACATGAGAGGAACCTTTCTTGACTTATCATTGCTGGTGACGAGGTATGTTAGTCACCACAATCCTGGGTCCAATATTAAAATCCATCATGCCCATCCAATCTCTCCAGTGGGTGTTTACTGTGCAGTCAGTGAATTAAAGCAAATGCAGAACAGAAAAATAAAATGCCCCAACTCCTTGCTTCTTCCAGAGTGTTATTTCTGTGGTGACCGAAAAAAAACGCATTTGCCTGTCATCTCCAGTTTACTTCACATCCTCTTACAAAAGTTCCCTTCCCTCACGTGAGACTCCCAGCTGACTAGCACCAAGGAAAATGGCGGGCACTGGGACTGTTTCTACCTGTCCTTTTCCCCCTCAGGGCTCTTGAAGCTGTAGTGACTTCCACCCATTTCCTTCACCACCCCCAAGGGTATTGCCCCTCAAGGGATGTCTCTTTTCTACAGACAAACACATCCTCTGGTTTTTCTGCCCTCTTTTCTTCGTTGGTCATATTCTCTTTTTTGTCTCTGTCTCAACTTGATTGGTTGTCACTGCTCCCTCAGTCCAACAACCCCAAGAGCAGTATGAACCACAGCTCAAGTGAAAGGCAGAGGAAGGTCTTCGTCTTCTAGTGAAATTAGATATTACACAGAAAACACTTTCCCAGCCTCAAACAATACTTTAAAAAAATACCCAGACGGTACTATGAGAAATTCTGCAAAAGTCTTATCAGTAATCTCATCAGATGTTTTTCTCAGGTACGAACAGTCCACCCAAGGAAAAAAGAAAACAAACAGAAGTTCTGCCCTACATAATGACTAATGTCACACTATTTTTAACACAATCAACTAGGTTGTAAGGCAAGAGCCTTTAGAGAGATGAGACTGGGCTTTACTGGTGGAAACATTATCCAGTAGTTACACCTAAAACCGTAAAGAATCAACTCTGAAGATCTCTGGACCCAACTTATAAGTAAGATGTTCAAGTCCTATAAGCCTCGGAGAGTCAGCAGCTGGAGGTAAAAGCAGGAAATGGTCACTCTGGCCCCTCTCAATGGGAAGAAAAAAAAAAAAAAAGATGGAGCGATTTATTGAATTCAATCATTGTCTCAGGGTGACCCGCTTACCCTGGAGGAAGGCTCTATGCCAGTTTGAGCACTGCCTTGATTAGCATCTGGAAATGCCAGGTTCTTGGTTGACTTGGGGGAGGGGGCGGTCACCTGCCAGGCTCTCTGCCTGTCTCTTCTCCTATCTCAGTAGTCAGAAGAGGGAAACTAAGTCTGGGCCCATGGTCACTGTGCATGACTTAGCTGTCACACCTATCATGCAAAAGCAGCTGGGCTTGGCACAGTGTGGGTTACAAAGTAGGGGTTATTGTGACTTTTGGGGTCTTGTTAAAAGAAAAAAAAAAAAAGTCTTACAAGATGAAGGTCAGCAACAGATGATATGTGGAATGCTCTCTAACTTTTCCACTGCGAGGTCTGCTAGGGGTAGGGCATCCTTCTGGATTTGCCGAGGGTGTGTGTTTCCTTTTTTAAAGGTCATGCACCAGAACATATGGATGTGGTAACAGTCGGCTGGCTGACTGGCTTTCATGTGCTAGTGGGTGTGACTGTTTATAAGAACTTCTTGAGAAAGCCAGAGTCCCTAACCTCGGGCACTCACAGGAAGCTAGTTTCTGGAACAAACCCTTTTGTATGTCCAAGAAAAGAAGTTTTCTTCCAGACCTCATTAGAAGACACTGGCTTTGGGACAGAGCAAGGTCAGCCTGTGAGAAAGAAGCTGAATTTGTGTAAGAATGTAATTCCTCCCACTAGGAAAAAAAGGAAATGGAGCTTTCTTTCCAAGAAGGCTAACCAAGAATGGCATCCCAGGGATGTTTTTAGGTAATCATGCTCACGGCAGAGTAGAACAGTGAGAACACTTACAGTTCCCTAGGGGGCTGAGGAGACGGTTCAGCGGTCAAACGCATTTACTTCTCTTGCAGAAGACCCAGATTCTGTCTCCAGCACCAACATCACAAAACCCACAACTGCCGATAACCCTAGTTGTAGGGGACCCAAAGCCTCTGTGAGAACTGCATGCAGGTAAACTCTCACACATACAAACACTTACATAAAGACAATAGATAAGTCTCTGAAACTGAGAATGTGCCTGCAGATTAATCTCATTGTCTACGAGGTCCTATCTTACCTGCTTTTCCAAAGTACTTCTTTTTCTTTTTCTTTTTCTTTTTCTTTTTCTTTTTCGTTTTCGTTTTCATTTTCGTTTTCGTTTTCGTTTTTGTTTTGTTTTTCTTTTTGTCTTTAGGGGTTTTTTGTTTTGTCTTGTTTTGTTTTTAGATAAGATTTCTCTGTGTAGCGCTGGCTGTCCTGGAACTGACTTTGTAGACCAGGCTGATCTGGAATTCAGAGATCCACCTGCCTCTGACTCTCTGCCCCTCTCTGCCCCTCTGCCCCTCTGCCTCTGCCACACTGCCTCTGCCCTTCTACCCACCATCACCTGTCCTCACCCATTCTCACCCGTCCTTGCCCTCGTGTATTCTCTGTCTCTTGTTTAGCTCTTCTCATCCATCTCCTCCTCTGATTTCTAAAGAAATCTATTTTGTGTACCACAACAAGAAGTCTAATCAGTCAGAGTGGGCTAGGTCCTCCAGACCACAGAGGGCTGTTTCTCACCCCCTCTCTACACCTTTGTTTGGCTATTAGAAACTCAGCTCTACCCCCATTATTTCCCTGGATTTGAGACTCAGGCTCAAATGCTGCTGAGATTGTAGAATGGAGAAAAGAATACACCAAAGGCGATCAACCTTGACAACAAGACATTGCTGGGAGTGACAGAAGTCACTGTTACTCACAATTTATTAACCCAACCCACAGGTAACCAGGAGGCACAGTCCTCACAGCGTGCACATTTGGTGACAAGTATATAACTCCTTTGTTTAAAAAGCAAGCAGGCAGACAGGTGTGGTGGCGCATGCCTTTTGGGTGGCAGAGGCAGGCAAATTTCTGAGTTTGAGGCCAGCCTGTTCTATAGAGTGAGTTCCAGGACAGCCAGGGCTTCACAGAGAAACCCTGTCTCAAAAATCCAAAAGAAAAAGAAAGGAAAAAAAAAGCAAGCAGGTAAGAAAACTGAAAATCCCATGTTTTCTAAAATAAAAATCAAAACTCAACTGCTGCCCTTCCATTTGGCCCTACCACACTGCAGAATACCCCCCTATTCCCAATCTGTGAGTTTTTGTGGTGTTAGCATACTTTGTTTTATTTCAATGGCAGAATATTTATAACCCAGTCACAAGGCTAAGATGTACTTAAGAGAGCATCTCACTCTTAAACCTTCCATATGTGCTGCCAAGTCTTCAGTCATCTCTTTAAAACACACAGTTCTGGGGACTTGCTACCTCCCAGGTAACGCATTCCACCCTTGCAAATTTAACAGCCCTGGTGGTTAAAAAAGCAACAATAATAACACATGTTAAATCCTTCATCAGATGAAGCTAGTACCTTCTGCCTTTTCCCAAAACGAAGCAGCAAAGCCCTGCTTTAAAAAAAAAAAAAAAAAAATCTCACAAAGGCATTTCAGCAAAGAAAGAGCAGAGCGAAGTTCTGGCTCCATGTGTCTCATTATTGCCTAGAGGTTTCTTCTTGGGTCTGGACCGTGAGCATCTCCTAAGAGACAGAGGGAGATGGAAAGACACCAAGGCCACTACCCTGCCTTGTTTACCAGAGAACTCAAGGGTGCCTTCACAGCTGGGCTGAGCGGAAGTGTTTAGACAGAAGGCTGTGTGGTCCCAGGCTTCGAAGTGACTCACCAGCAAGGCTGTAGATCTGAACTATTAGAAACACCAAGTTACGTGCTTGGGGTGGTCACAGGGCAGAGCAGCAGAGAGAGCAAGCTCCGGGAAAGCTCTCCTGCTTTACTGGTCAGATGTGGAGGTTAGCTTCTTGAGTTCAGGGAAGAAGACCCTGATGACGCTATGCGGCCCAGCTCTGCTGACCTTTGAGAACAATGCCACCACCTCTATTCAGGTGTGTTTTGAACAGCTCTGGAACCCAAACTGAGACTCTCTGCCCTGTGCTCACCATGTGACCCTGTCTGGACTGACCCCATCAGTGAGTGTGAGGTAACACACAGTTCAAGTATCACATTCTCTGGCTGTAATGAGGATCAAGACAGAAGCACACTTTGCACACTGAAAGCTCAGACTGGCTATCCTCCTGGTGATGGCTCTACTGCCTGAGGAAATGAGCCAGGGAACGTTCTGACTGAACCTGTCTGCCATTGTTGCTCTGAAGCTTCAGCTCTGAGTTCACGGGATATAAGCAACCTGTCCCCACAGAGTCACATTCAGTGACAGACCAAGAGACCTCATTTCATGTCCTGGACTTCACAAATGCAAAAAGATAGACCTTGCTCCCACTGTCTCCCTTATTTCCAGTTCTAATCAGCTAATGCACAATTCAAAGCTGCTTAGTATCTTTCCATCTTTGTGGCTGAATAATATGCCATTATAGGTATATACAACAAGTTATTTCTGTGCTCACCCACTGATGGACATCTGGTTTATTTCACCTTCCACCTTACTCATCTCTGGTGAAGACTGGTGTACAAGGGTCTGTTATAAGTCTTATTCTCAGCTCATTTGTATTTGTATTTCTGATTAGGCCTGGAATAGCTGGCTTGTGGGGTGATTTTTTGTCTTTAACTTTTTGAGGAATAGCCACAGTGTTTCAAGCATGGTCAAACAACTATATATTACTACCAGCAACGTGTGTGGTTCCCATCTCTCCATATCCTTGACAACATTTGTAATTTTCTGCATTTTTATGCATTACTTATTTGCATCATAGCCCTTTAGGCAAATGGAATATGGCGTGTGGAGTCTCATGATGGCTTTAATTTGCATTTCCCTGGTGACTAATGATGCTGAGTAGCTTTTTCTGTGCTTCTTTGGAACAATGTCAAGGAGAATTTAATAGGATAGATAACATTCTAGGGAAACAAAAGGGAAATAAAGCCCAAAATAGTT
Organism: Mus pahari; assembly: GCF_900095145.1. Lineage (NCBI taxonomy): Eukaryota > Metazoa > Chordata > Mammalia > Rodentia > Muridae > Mus > Mus pahari. The sequence continues at coordinate 19,664,842 of NC_034601.1, forward strand.
TAAAACAGTTACAAATCCCCAATCACCCCTGGGCCCAAACACAGCCAATCCCTCACCTTGTTTCAAGCCTGACTCCCTAAGGCTATAGGCAGAACCATTACCAGCCACATGCCCACTCTTTCCTCAATACTTCTGTCCCATCACCCAGGAACAGATAAACACATCTCTTCTCATCCCCAGGCCCAGGTACAGACAGTTAAGCCTGAGGTTCTCCTTATCAAAGAGCCTTGCTGTGTATTCCTGTCCAGAGTCGGACAAAACTGTGACACCACATATTCCTCAAAGGCTGGAGTACCTAGAGGTAAGGAGGACACTAGTCACCTGAATGCAGGTGGACAGCTCCCAGACCTGTGCCTTTCAGTCTCCCCATGGGAAAGGGTGCCAAGGAAGGAAAATAACCAACCCCTCTTCTCTATCTTATTGTGCGAGGATACCGAAGTGAAGAGTGGAGAACTCAGGACAGTGTGCATGAGTGTCCACAAGAGCTCTAACAGGGAACTCCTGCAGCTAATAAACACCTTCAACAAACTGGCAGGATACAGATGAACTCAAAAGAAAAAAAAAGTAGCTGATATAGATATAGAGATATAGATATAGATATAGATATAGATATAGATATAGATATAGATATAGATATAGATATAGATATAGATGACAAGAGTGCTAAGAAAGAAATCAGGGAAACAACACCCTTCACAATAGCCACAAGTAGTATAAAATATCTTGGGGTAACTCTAACCAAGTAAGTGAAAGACCTGTATGATATAAACTTCAAGTCTCCGAAGAAGGAAGTTGAAGAAGATATAAGAAGATGGAAAGATCTCCATTGCTCATGGACAGGTAGGACTGACACAGTAAAAATGTTTATCTTACAAAAAAGCCATCTACAGATTTAATGCAGTCCCCATCAAAATCTTAACACTTTACAGTCCCTGGAAGAGCAATACTCAACTTTATAGAGAAGAACAAAAGGTAAGGATAGCTAAAACAATCCTGTACAATAAAAGAACATCTGGACGTATAACTATCCCTGACCTAAAGCTGTACTACAGAGCAATAGTGATAAAAACTGCATGGCATTGGTGTGAAAACAGACAAGTTGACCAATGAAATAGACTCTAAGACCGAGGCATAAATCCATGCACCTATGGACACCTGAGTTTTGATAAAGAATCTAGAAATATACAATGAAAAACAATAAGAAATCATTTTTAAAATTTATTACATTTAAGTACACTGTAGCTGTCTTCAGACACTCCAGAAGAGGGTGTCAGATCTCATTACAGATGGTTGTGATCATATCTTGTTACAGATGGTTGCGAGCCACCATGTGGTTGCTGGGATTTGAACTCAGGACCTTCAGAAGAACAGTCGGTGCTCTTATCCACTGAGCCATCTCACCAACCCCCAAGAAATCATTTTTAACAAATGGTGCTGATCTAGCTGGATGTCCACATGTAGAAGAATGCAACTAGGACCATATCTATCACCCTGCACAAAACTCAAGTCCAAGTGAATCAAAGACTTCAATACAAAACCAGATACACTGAACCTGATAGAAAAGAAAGTGGGAAACAGCCTTGAATTCACTGGCACAGGAGACAACTTCCTGAACAGAACACCAATTGCTCAGGCGCTAAGATCAACAATTAATAAATGGAACCCCATGGGACTAGAAAGTTTGTGCAATACAAAGGACACGTTCAATAGGACAAAATGGCAACCTACAGAATGGGAAAAGATTTTTACCAACTCAACTTCTGACAAAATATGTAAAGAACTCAAGAAACTAGACAACAACAAACCAAGTAGCGCTATTAAAACTGGGGTACAAGCCTAAATAGAGAATTCTCAATAGTGGAATCTCAATGTTTCAGAAACATTAAAGAAATCTTCAACATCCTTAGCCACCAGGGAAATTCAAATCAAAACAGCTCGGAGATTCCATCTTACACCTGCCAGGATGGCTAAGATCAAAAACGCAAGTGACAGCACATACTGCCGAGGATGTGGAGCAAGGGGAGCACTCCTCTCCTGCTGGTGGGAGTGCAAACATGTGCAGCCACTAGAGAGATCAATATGGCAGTATCTCAGGACATTGGGAAGCGACCTACCTCAAGACACCATGAGCTATACCACTCATGGGCATATACCCCAGTGATCCTCCAGCCTATCACAAGGACACTTGCTCAATTATGTTCATAGGAGCTCTTTTCAAAATAACCAGAAACGTTCATCCTGAGTAAGGTAACCCAGCCCTGGAAAGACAAACATGGTGTGTACTCACTTAGAAGTGGATCTTAGCTGTAAAGAAAAGGATACTTATGCTATAATTCACAGGCCTAGAGTGGCTAAATAGCAAAGAGAGGCTAGGGGGGTGAGGGGAACACAGGGATCTTTCTAGGAAGAGGAAATAGAATCCATTTTGTGGGTAGACTAGGGACAGATGAGGATGGGAACCGTGGGAATCAGGTGGGGAGAATGAAGAGAGAATACAGAGGGAGACAGCTGGGATTGGCAGGCATTTCAGGAACAAGGTAGAAACCTAGAGCAATGGAAACTCCACAGAGCCTATGTGGGCCACACTAGCAGAGATGCCATAGTAATGGGGGCATGGAGCCTGAACAGGCTATCCTCTGGAACAAGACAAGAACTCAAGTGGAGGGATTGGGACACCAACCCAGCCGCAAGACCTCCGATCTTGTTTGTCGTGCCTGCAGGATGTGCTGGGACCAGAGCTAGCATAGTCATCATTAGAGCGGTCAGAGAGACTTCACAAAGCCAATGATGTCACCAACTAGGCCATTAGAGCCCAGATCAGCTGTTCTGCACTACAGTGATCTCAGACAAATTGAGGCTGTCACGAACCAGGAGAACCAAAGGAATTATGTATATGGACATATGCTCTGAGCTCACTGGAAGGCAGTAGCTGTATAAACACATGTGTGTGTTTTTACTTAGCTTTGTTTCTTTATGACCTAGTTGAGGTGGAGAACCATTTGGGGACTGGTTAGAAACAGCATGTGCTAACTGCTACACCTGCCTCTTCCTGAGCCTTCTAGTTAAGGTGCTCTGGTAGAATAAATCCCTTTCACACTCTAAGAAGAAGTCTACTCAGTCACACATATTCCAGAGCCCAGAGTCTGAGCCCTGTGCACTGAGAGTCGGGGAGTTTTATACAACCTGTAGTGGGACAGAGCTTCAATAAAATAAAAAAGATGGATCTCGCTGACCACTCTTATTTTATTTAAAACTACAACAAAATATTTTCACAAAAATACTACCTAACACTGTGATGGTTTGTATATGCTTGGCCCGGGGAGTGGCACTATCAGAAGGTGTGGCCTTGTTGGAGTAGGTGTGTCACTGTGGGCATGGGCTTTAATACCCTAGTCCTTGCTGCCTGGAAGCCAGTCTCCTACTGACCTCCAGATGAAGATGTAGAACTCTCAGCTCCTCCTGCACCATGCCTGCCTGGATGCTGCCATGTTCCTCCTGCCTTGATGATAATGGACTGAACCTCTGAACCTGTAAGCCAGCCCCAATTAAATGTTGTTCTTTATAAGAGTTGCCTTGGTCATGGTGTCTGTTCACAGCAATAAAACCCTAACTAAGACAAACACCAATTCCAAACATCCAAATTGACAGACTGGGAGCCACCGTGACTCTATGGCCTTTCGCCCCTGCCCACCTGAAAGCGTTTCCTCCACCTCTAGCTTACCTGCATGAAACTTTGTAACTTGAAATAGTTCATGGTTCTATGCCCTGTTAGGGTTTACAAAGAGTTAAGCAGGGTTGCTGGCTGGCAGGGGTTGGGGGTTGGGAGGGTGCTTCTTAGGCTGGGGAGAGCAGGAAAACTGTTTAGACTGACAGTTCTAAGAGGATAACTTCACCATCTAACCGCTTATGTCCAAAGAGGAAACTGAGGCCCCGTAGTTAAGACACAAACTTTGTAACTTTTTGACCCAGGAAGTTTTGAGAGTGATAATAAGGAAATGATTATAGAGTGCTTTGAGCTTTTCAAAGACAAGTAGTATTTAAAATACAAGGTATTATTACCTCCCTAGAGTTTTTCTTTTGACTACCACTGTGCTTGAAAATGTGGGCAGAACACCTTTATTTTTCAAAACTCAGGTATTTAAAAAAAAAAAATCACACGCACAATACCTACCCTCAGCCCTATAAGCTAAGGCTCAGCTCTCTTGTCACTAGATAATTTAAACGTTCAAAGAGATCTGGTATTAGCTTTATCAGCTAACTTGGCTGCATTCCATGAGAGACATTTACCCTCTCCAGCTCACACTTCGATCCTGCGATCTGAAGGACTGTTTGATCAACCGTGAAAACAGTATTACATTTGAGGTTGTACATACAAGTACTAAACATCGTTCACTACAGGTATAAGGTAGGAACATGTCTTTCAAAAACCCTAAATAAACCAGGGCAGCCGTGGGCCAGCTGGTTCCTTGACGGAGGACTCATTGCTAAATCTTAGAACTCAGTCTCGTGAGAGGATTCCACGTGTACTCCCATGACCGAGCTGCCTGTGTCTTGGAAGATTCCGAAACTGAAAATCAGAAGTCAGTTCAAGTCCCCGTTTCATGTGTGTGGACCATTCCCCGAGGAGGCCCTGGAGTGTCCCCCTCTGCTTGCTTCATTGGCCCACACCAAGAGACACACTAACTGGCTGCAGAAAGGCTCATGTATCCTTACAGGGGTGGCACTGAGGGTGCAGGCTCTAAAGAGAATCAGACTCTGGTTCACACCCCAGGGCTCTGTGGCTGGAAACAGGTTGCTCTGAGTCTTTGGTTCCTCATCAGAAATGGGAGGAGGCTATTAATAGCTTTTTTTTTTTTCTTTCCTGAGGTTGTTTTGAGAATTTAAAGCAAGCACTGAGGACAGGACACAGGAAAGACTCGATTCGCGTTAGCGCTTATTAAAAAGCAGTAACAGTTCATGTACCCCAGGGGGCTTACTGTTATTTCTTCGGAGTTCTGCTTTCAGTGCACAGTGGAACTAAAGATAACCATGCAGCTATTGTCTCTGACCCGCCTGGGTGCTCTTACTAGAACGAAAGGAAAAAGGAAATACACGGTGGCCCAGAATGGGGCTCCAGAGAAATCCAAAATGAGCTGCGGTCTAAAAGCGACTTCTTCTCTCCAAGCCTATTTTTAGCCAGCTGTGAACTTCTCTAATACGCAAAGAGTGATGCTGGGCTCCCTGAATAGCTCCTCTGACGAGCTCCGGCCTGCTTCTGCTACTATGGGAATTTATGGAGCTCTGGTCTCACACTTCATTAAAGAAATATACGATGGTGCAGAGACAGGAGGCCAGACACCTATAACTCTTGTCTCAATCTCGCAGTGATAAATCTTAGTAGTGCCTCATTTGTGGAGGAAAAAGGAGTAACCAAAGATATGCTATCTACAGCCCCTTTGTGGCTGGCTTGGCTTGGCTCGCTTTTCCTTCTTTCCTTTGCTCTAGATCTTTTCTGTTTTGTTTTGTTTGTTTGTTTTTTTCTTTTTTAATAGTTGTTTGTAATAGATAACTTTGTTAAGAGGTTATCAAAACAAGAGGTCCAGTCAAAAGTACTCTCGAACCTGTAAGATACAAGTTTATAACAAACCCCTAAATAACTAATGCTAAGGAATGGTTTTCCACATACAGTGTTGCTTATGATGGCCAAGAGGATCAATAGCAACTGTGTTGGGTCAAAACTCTCTAGATTTATTTCATGGCGATTGGGTTCTGGTGACTCCATTGCCAACCCTCACACCCAGTCTGGTGCTGAAGGTGGGACGGAAGGAAAGTATGGCATCTGTGCACAAATACTTCTAAGAATCCCTGCATCTGTTTCATGCTTTTACCGTCTTAGCTAGAAATTAGGTCCAGTGGCCCCCCCATGGTGGGAAGATGACTTGAACAAAAGACTTGGAAAGGTCAGACTTCCAAAGAGGACCTGTCATGGTCCTGATTAATAACTGCTGGAGAACCAAAAGAAAGCTGGGTATGGTGACCCAGGCATTCCCTTCCAACACTGGAAGGAGTCCCAAGCTAGCTGAGCTATATATAGTGACGCCCTGTCTGAAAAACAAAACCAAGCAAACAAAATAAGGAAAAGAGAGGTTAAAGAAGAGTTAAACAGTGTTGGGGCTGTAGGTCAATGGTAGGGTACACGCCTAGCACACCCAAGGCTCTGGGTGAATTCCAAGCACCCCAAAATAAAGGACAACAACAAAAGCTGACTAAGGGACCGTCAGCAAATGACAAACATACCTGTCCAGTGATTCAACCATCATTTCTTTTCTGATCCCTCCTCCATGTAACACCGGTCCCTACCCCTTCCCGCTCACTGACGAACTAGTCCTGTGGTACAGATTCCCAACTGTCTTCACTTCCTGTTCACTCGTCCACTTCTTGACTATTGTTAAGCCCAATGGTCAAACATATGCTTCATTCATTATTCTCCTCTCTGCCCAGCACAGTGCCTGGAATATTTTGATTAATCTATAAGTAACTTATTCTTATCAAATCAATATACTTTCTTTTTTTATTATTATTGGATATTTTCTTTATTTACATTTCAAATGATATCCCCTTTCCTAGTTTCCCCTCCGAAAAATCTCCTGTCCCCTCCCCCCAAATCAATATACTTTCAAAAAACAAAATTGATTTATTTTTCTACCATTTGGGTTTATCCACCTCGAAACCTAGCAGCAGAGTGACCGCATGCCAGAATGATTTTCCCTGATGCCAGTTAAAGAATATCAGAGATGTTCTGTTTAACCTAAAATATCACAAGTTAATTCTTAGTGGGTTACATCTGTTACTCATTCTACAGCCTTTGATCTCAAGAAAGAAGGATGGACAGTCCAGAACACAGAGTTGTAATAATGACACTGTGAGGACCTCTCTGGGCTGGATGTTGAAAAATAGGGTCCTCAGTGACAGAGAAATGGCACCCAACCGTGGTTTCTCAGAAGCCCTTATTGACCTTGCGGTACCCTGGGGTTCTCTCTTGGAGTCTCCATTCCCTACTGTGTCCTATGTCTTATGCAAGGCCACAGAAGTTAAACCAAGTTTGTATGTGCACACCTGTGCCAGGAATGTTAAAGAGGCATGACAACAGTCATGCCTGCAACCAGAGGAGCCATTGGGGCCAGAGTGCACCAGGTTAAAGAACCTCTGGGAGCAGAGAATGCTGGGAATCCAGTAGGGTCAGATCACAGATAACAAGGGCCTTACATTTGAGGCTAAAGAGAGTAGACATCACTGCTTGAACGAGGGAAAATAAAATGGAGGTTATATGTACCAAGTTGCCTGTTTAAAAATTCCCTGTGTAACATCCATGATGAATCGACTCCCATCTGACTGCAACAGTCTAAGTCTGACATGTAGTTCTCACTACCAAGGCAGTGCTAGCAGGAATGCGGCTCGTGAAGGACACGTGGTGATGTTGAAATCCACACACAGTAACTGATGACTAGTGTCAGTTAACAAGAACATGTCAGTCACTATTTTTATGTTGTCTCTCCTCCTATCCCTGTCTCTTACTCTTTTGCCTGTGGAAGATTTTCTAATCAGAGTATTCTGTTGGCCTCAGCTCTGGCCCCTGAGGACCCATGCTAAAAAGTGAAGGGGGAAAAAAAAGTCCCCGTCACAAGTACACTGGAGGGCAGACAGGGCTATTCACCGCAGAGGATGGAGAAGAGAGGGTCTAAATGTCAAACACTAATTCCAGAACTGTACAAATGTCCAGGGAAATACCCATCACTGCTCTAAGCAACTGCATGGTTCTACATGCCAGACGGTGTGGCCGAGTGATCTTGTTGGTTTAAGTAAAATCAAGATGTATGCTTTAGGAACTGACTGCTCTTCCGGAGGGTCAGGTTTCAGTTCCCAGCACCCACATGGAGCAACACAAGAGTCTGTAACTCAAGCCCCAGTGAATTCAACACCTCTTCTGACCTCCGTGGGCACTCAACATGTGTGGTGTACGTTCGCACATGGAGACAGAGCATCACACACACAAAAATTCTTTCAAATGATGTGTATTTTAAATGATGTATGTATAGTAGTATACAGGTTGGGTTTTTGTTTGTTTGGTTGGTTGGTTGGTTGGTTGGTTTTTCTTTTAACATTGAGTGGCCACATAAATTAGGTTTCTTCCTTACTATTTCATTTATTGTGTTAGGGATCAAACCTAGGGCCTTCCCACACAGGAGGAAATGGTCTGCCTCTGACCCCACCATATGAAAGATTTGACCAGTAGTGAGTAAGCAGAAAGAAGTGTGTGTCCTAGCTTCTGATGACCTTGCTTAAAAGACAATGTGCGTTCCTCTTCCTGTTAGCTTCCTCTCCAGAAGACTAAAGTACTGGCTGGAACTCTAGTCTCCATTAGACCCATTGCTAGGTCCTCTGGAAGAGCAGCCGGTGCTTAAAGTATACATCTTTATTTTATTTAAACAGGTGGGACAGTGTGGTCTTAAGGTGTAATAGCAAAAAAGATTGTCAATACCTTGATTAGACTAATGATCAGAAATACCTGTAGCACATTACAAGCATATAGATACCTCAGACACCTTGACTCAAATGCAAAGAATCAGTTTGCTATCAGGGCCTCGAGGCAGGGGTCTTCACACCAGTCTGAGGACATCAGCCAAAAAAAATCAAATCCACAAAAGACTCCATGTTCATGCATGATGCTGTCTGAGTAGGGAGCTTCCTCCTACAGCGCACTGTCTAGGTAGCAGGAGGGGTCCTTAGTATTGATGCCCAGAATCCTTTCAGCTGCAGACTTAGGCTCCCCAAGAGTGATGGTTCCTAGGGGGGAATCTACAGTAGAAATTAAAACTGGGATTTAAATAACCACCATCTAATGGAAGCAGGCTTGAAAAGGAGTCCAAGGCCAGAATCAAGGTAAGGGGTACGCTTGCTCCTGCTTAACATCAGAGCAGGAAGGTTGGTTGCGCCATCAAGAACGCCGCAACACATCAGGATCCTTCTGCAGTAAAGCTTTAATGCATCTCGAAAGGCAATGCATAAGCTACTCAAAAGCAGAGACCCCGAGGTGAAAAACCCTCTCCCTTATATAGGAAATGTTCTCCACCTAGGACATGTAGCTCCCTGGTTGGCTGCTCACTATCGGCCCAGATGATGCCATGGGACAGGCAGGGCGCAAGGGATGGAAATTTACCCGGCACATGCGCAGACCACTTGTTTACCAGCTAGAACACCGGATGCCAGTGCCATCTTGTCATGGCGATTGTGAGGACGGCTCCCCACAGTTGGTGAGTTCCCAGCATCCCCTCACCTATGGCATGTGTGTGTGTGTGTGTGTGTGTGTGTGTGTGTGTGTGTGTGTGTGTGTGTATGTGATGTTTGTGTGAATATGCGTTAGGTATGTATGTCTGTGTAAGTATGTATGATATGTGTGTGTATGTGATGTTTGTGTGAGTATGCATTAGGTGTGTATGTCTGTGTATGTATGCATGATGTATGTGTGTGCTTCCAAATGGACGGCCTAGTGCTTGAGAGCAGGATGCTCACTTGGGAAAAGTAGCCTGAATCCCAACCTATCTGAATGCATTTGCCCTTGCTAAGGAGATGGCCCTGTGAGTCCCAACTACGTAGACAATGACTGAATATCAGTGATGATGTCAGACCAGGTTCATGACAAGCAAGGGTTCAAATGAGTAAGTACCTCCTGTGCCCTGGTTGTGGAGCTTTATGCTACATGATGAGATTTCTAAAGGGGTCATGTTAGGCTCTTGCCTCATCTATACACTTTTTATTCTCTACAGAGGGGATGAAAAGTTCTCTCAAGTCCCTCTTTTTCATAATGCCTTTATGACTACCCCTACTGGGTTGGTGGTGTGGTGTACACTCCTCTCTCTGGCCAGATCTGCTGTCAAGATCATTTCTCAACAGATCATGGTATGTTTAGGAGGCCCCCGCACTTCTGTCCCCAGACATCGGTCCCTCTGTGTTCTTCACTTCTTGTCATGCTACAGTTTAAGGCACAGTTTCAAATCAGATTTCTCTTTTGCTTCTCAATGTCTTGAAAGAGAAAGGGGCAGGAGGCCTGCCTCCAGACCAGATAAATTCAATTCCCCTTTTATGCTAAGAGTCCTTTTCTAACTCACTGCCATTCTGGAAAGAAAGGAATTGATTTGTCCCACAGTCGATCAACTCTGGACTCTGCTCTTTCTACAGTAAGAAGCCCAAAGGACACCCCAATCATTCTGTATCCACATGAGCGGGAGAGCTATAGCTCTGCCACTTGGGAAAAATCAGCCTTCTCCGCACACTTGCCTTTCAGACCCCAAGCTAGCACAGCACTAAGGCTGGGGAGCCAGGGTACTCCCGCTGTGGATGTGGGGTTATCTGCTGTCTCCTACACTTGTTTGCTCTCCCCCATCTCTGTCTATAGAGTGTGCCAGTTTAACTTCCACACCCCTCTGTAGAGCCAGACCCTGAGACCAGAAGGAAGGGCTCAGACCTCTGCCAGTGAAGCTAATTTGGGCAAAACCACTCCCTCTGGCACTGGGAGCAGGTCATCTGTCCCTGCCTCCTCAGAACAGCGGGAGGGAGCCTAGTTGCACCCTGCTCAGTTAGCTGCCATGCGCAGATCAGAGAGGACTTTGGAAGCTTAGAAGAGGCAAAAAGAAAGGTCACACTCCTCCCTTTGAAAGGCTCCTAATGGGACAGGAAGTTTGATGTGCCAGTTAATAAAGAGATGAGAGGTGGGGCTGCGAGTCTCTCTCCAGCTATCTCATCTTTGAGTTAGTTTCCCCACTGTGCTTACCTGGCAGCTGTCTTTTCTTCTCCTCTTATTACTCTCTGGCCTTTCTCTGAAATACATCTTAGAAAGAGAACAGTTTTCTAAGGAGACAGGACAAGCAAGACATCTAGCACCAATTTTTAGTTCAGGATGTTGAAACCCTGTGAGTTAGTCAGTTATTGCTACCTACAGGGCCATCTGCTTGCTTTTTGAAATGTTGGTCCAGGACTTGAAATGCCACCCCTCTCGCTTCTTTAGAACTAAGCATTCTCTTTATCAAAAAGCTCTCTGTAACAAAGGCCAAGGGTGTCACTACCTTAATATTTCAAAACCAAATATGCTCCAGGCAAAGGAAGACAAAGACATTTGCTAAATTCATTGTGTGCATAATTCCCTGTTCGGTTATTGTTTGCTTCCTGGATGAATAATACGCACAAGATATGGGGTGGGAGGAGAGGGTCCAGAGAGAGACACAAATAAATTCAAGATAGCCTAGTCCTTGAAGAGCTCGGTCTATCTTAGCCATTCAGGAAGCAGAGGCAGGAGGATTAGAAAGAAGTTCAAACCACATGGTGCTTGATAATGAGACCCTATCTCAACTCTCTCTCTCTCTCTCTCTCTCTCTCTCTCTCTCTCTCTCTCTCTCTCTCTCTC
>NC_034601.1:19676616-19677986 GCF_900095145.1 Mus pahari
AAAAAAAAAAAAGAAAAAAGAAAAAAAGAAAAAAAGGAAAAAGAATTTAAAAACAAAACAACAGCTAAAAAGGCAAGAATTGAGTAGTATTTCACCCAAGTAAAAAAAAAGCCCACAATTAGAAAGAAAGAAAGAAAGAAAGAAAGAAAGAAAGAAAGAAAGAAAGAAAGAAAGTGGTCAGACACGCTGCTAACTCCACAGAAACAGGGAGAGTAGCATCATCCAGAAAGGACCACGAGCCATGTAACCAATACTTGGTGCTGACTCACAGCCACAGCAGACCTCCAAAGTGCAAATCCTTCCAGTTCTGAGTTAGGTGGAGAGAAAGAAGCACCAATGCACCAGAACGTGCTAGCTGCTGCCCCAAAGCTGTTCTCTATCCAGGGCTGCAGATGTGATGGCTGGGGCTCCAGCAGCCGCCATTGACCTTGAGGTCCTTTTGTGACTAGAAATGACACACAGGACAAGAAGAGAGAGTCTCTGACTGGGGAGGGGAGGGGGAAAGGGGAAGGGCCTGACGTTCCCTACCTCAGGCTGCTTGCCTCATGTCTTCCAGGTGTTCATATTCGTTTCTTATTGTCGCTTTGACAAATTATAATAAACACAGTTTGTTTTAGTCATACAGTTCTGTGGAAGTCTGACAGGGATCATGAAGAGATAAGATCAAGGTGTCAGCTGTGTGCGTTCCTTCCTGGAAACTAATGGGAAAAACTGGTTCCCTTGTTTTTATTTTTTCAGTTTCTAGAAACAGGTTGCCCATATTCCTTGAATCATAGCTGTCTCCTACTATCAAAGTGAACTGGATCAAGGCAATCCTTGTACCACTATATTTGTCCACTCTTCTAAGTCTCTTTCTCCTTGTGAGTATATCAGCCCTGCCTAAATAAAGCAAAATAATCTGCTTTAAAGTCAGTTTATTGGTAAACCCAGTTTCATCCTCCTTAATGCAAGTTTACCTCATAACCAAATTCACTTAGAGACCACGGGGGTCCAGGACATCTTTGTGAGACCACAGTGGTAGCATCAGCAACTTCGCCTTATCCACGCCATTGTTTTCAGGATGTGTTCCTCAAAGCATTCCTGCAATGTATGTTAGCTCAAGTCCCACAGTTCTCCCCAGTAGTGCTGCTTCTGGTCTGCTAATTCTGGTTGTGGAACACCTACGCTCTCTGCCCAGCATCTGCCCTTGTGTCCACATGTTCACAGGGAACCATAAAGAAGTCATCCGCCAGGGTGTGGTGGCACACACCTTTAATTCTAGCACTTGGGAGGCAAAGGCAGGCAAATTTCTGAGTTCCAGGCCAGCCTGGTCTACAGAGTGAGTTCCAGGAAAGCCAGGGCTACACAGAGAAACCCTGTCTCAAAAAAAA
>NC_034601.1:19681152-19693079 GCF_900095145.1 Mus pahari
CTGCATATATAGCAGAAGATGGCCTAGTCAGCCATCATTGGGAAGAGAGGCCCCTTGGTCTTGCAAACTTTATATGCTCCATACAGGGGAAGGCCAGGGCCAAGAAGTGGGAGTGGTTGGGCAGGAGAGCAGGGTGGGGGGAGGGTATAGGGGACATTCGGGATAGCATTTGAAATGTAATGAAGAAAATATCTAATAAAATAAGTTAAAAAAGAAAAAAGAAACACCATGACCAAGGCAACTCTTATATAAAACAAAAAAATTTATCTGGGGCTGACTTATAGTTTTAGAGGACTACTTCATTATCATCATGGCATGAAGCATGGTGGTGTGCAAGTAGGCATGATTCTGGAGGAGCTGAGATTTCTACATCTTGATGTGCAGGTAGCAGAAGGAGACTGTGTGCCACCCCGAAAGTAGCTTGAGCTTAGGCGACCTCAAAGCCTGTCCCCACCCTGACACACTGTCCTCCAACCAGGCCACACCTCCTAATAGTGCCACTCTCTATGAGCCAAGCATTCAAATACAAGAGTGTATGGAGGTCATACCTATTCAAACCATCACACATAGCAAACTCATGGTGTGGCCAGCTCGGGAACTAAGGTCTCTGGAGCCATTCCTACATGACTTTCTTCTTCATGCCATTCTTTGTTTTTGAATAAAGGATGCATTAGATCTACTGCCATGGGGAGTTGTTCACTGCCTCAGCACACTTGAGCTGCATGTTCTCCTCCTTCACATGCTTTCAAATGACTCCAGATGTTTAAGTCACCTGCTTGATGCCTGTGTCTTCTTCCTAACTCTAGATACGTACCACAAACTTCTCCGTTGTGTGTGTTCCTTTTCCCTGCTTCCCCAATCTTTACTGGTCATTGCTCCTATCTGCTCACTGATGACACTTGATGACTCAGAGGTCCTTCCTAACAAAAGAATGCAAGAAGACCAGGTGAAAGGTCAAGAACTGGAACCTTCTGCCTTTTGATGCGATGAATCGACCTTCACTCTTTGGGCATTGGCTTTTCTACCTTAGCAATGGGTCCACAGCCAAAGTAGATCAACATAATTGCAACGGATAGTTTGCCCCACCATGTGTGGTGTCACCTGCAACTGACATCATCATGTAAACAAAGAATCCTGCCCAACTGACTCTGAGTCCATCTTCCAATCAGCCTCGTAGCATTTAGTGAAAGTGAGAGGATGCAGAACCAGGCCTGCAAGGCACAGAGAGAGAGAGACAGGACCTGTTTGATAAACTGAGTGAAGATAGGTGCTAGGGAGCCAGTGGGATGGACAGGAGGCAAAGAGGTGGGGAGGGCAATCCTAAAGCTGTTGACCTTGCTTGTTCTTAAAGATCTGATTTCTCAAGCTCTCTGGTAATTTTCTGAACTACATGTCAGTCTGCTCTGACTCTGCCTTCAGTAGGAAAGATAAGAGGCTATCCCTGTACTCCTGGATGGCTGGTATTGAGAACAGTTTCCCTGGCATCTTTGCAGTTCTTAACTAGAAGTAGTGGGGTTTGGCATTGTGGATGCTGCTGTTAGGATACAACAGTAGTTGATGTGAGAGTTTTACACTGAGTTGAAATGTTTTGGGCCAAATTTCATAGCTGGGATAGGATCTTAGATACCATGCCTTCAACACATCTAGACACAGGAAGTCTGAGGTTCTGACTAAGATTAGAAAATTACAGTTCTGAGATACTGAATTATGAGAAAGACCTAAGGAATTTTGATAGTAATCCATCCATGACTATTCCTGAGTGGGAGGTAATTTCTAATTTCAATGTCCTCTACATATCTCCTGTTGCACATATGGTATTGTATGATTTTTTTTGGGGGGGGGGGGTTCGAGACAGGGTTTCTCTGTGTAGCCCTGACTATCCTAGAACTCACTCTGTAGACCAGGCTGACCTCGAACTCAGAAATCTGCCTGCCTCTGCCTCCCAAGTGCTGGGATTAAAGGTGTGCGCCACCACGCCCGGCGATTTATTTTTGAGAATTAATGGCATTTTCTTTTCTTAAATAAAAGGTTTTTCTTGTTTGTTTGTTTTTTTATTTGTTTGTTTGTTTGCCAGTCTTCTGTCTGAGAACTTGTTTTTCCTCAAGTATGATCCTACACAGTTGTGCCATCTTCTGTCCTTTAAGAGGTCATGATGAATTCTAATTCTATCCTGAGGTCTCATCTCACTGTGATGCAGTGGCTCCCATGAGCCAGACCTTGTCACACGGGTGCTTCCTTTGGTCCCCAAACATCCCTTTAGAGGTTTGATAAATGGCATAAACGAGGTAAGGAAAGTGAATCACACACCCCAGCCCTTATGATGACCTCGGCATCTTCTAAACTGGGTTGGTAGTAGCCATGATGCTCACATAATTGTCTGATGACAGTAACTGGGGGGGGGGGGTTTCCATCCTTTGACTGTGTATGAGAATAGTAAGCCAAGACTTAAACCCCGATTCTTGGAGTTTGGAAGATGAATGATAATAACTTCAACACTACCAACGACTTAGGACAACTAGAACATAGGACTTTTACATACAGTCACCAAGCAGAACATGATAAAAGGGGTAAGGCAAGCCCCCATCAGAGTCTGAATGAAGAGAAAAGGATCATTTCTAAGTGGGGTCCAGAAAATATCTCAGAGAAAGCCTCTGTCCTCCTGGGATAAATGTTATGAGTATGGTCTTAGGGGAGTAAAACTGAGAGGAAATGTTAGAAATATGTAAGGAATAATCCAGTGGAAGGAGACAATGATGCATCGCCATGTTTCTGTTGAGCAGACAAGGGAACAGTAAACAGCCATGAAGTTATGATTTCAAAGAGTGAGTTTAACGGGATCCAAAGCCACTGAAAGATTCAGTATTAGAGATGAAATGTTTGAGGGGAAGGGAAACTTAGCAGAGATAGGGCCACATCTTTTCTAACAATGAGCCTTGTTATCCCCTTGGAGGGCTGAGATGGGGCCACATCTTTTCTAACAACCAGAATTGGCATCCCCTTGGAGGGCTGAGACACCCATGGTAAAATACTCAAGGAGGGGAACATACCCAGGTGCTGGGTTGTAGACTTTCTGAACTAGGCAAAGGGTTGAGGGCTCTTCCGAAGACCATCAAGGATAAGGGAGAAAGCCTCAACTCCAACAAAGGAAACCTTCTGAAGGTACAAGCTGCTGCAAGGGAGACTAGATGTCCTTGGGAGACTGCCTTGCCCTGTACCAATGACACTTGTCACTGTTAGGATGGAGGTAACTCCCAAGGCCTTGTGTCTTACATGTCTTATGCTCCATAAACTCTCTAGGAAAGTCTTCTTCCTTCCAATCTTCCACTACTATTTACTTTCCTAACTCCCTGAATGTTGCCCTGATAATAAACTTGGTAGTAAATATATGTGCTTAGAGTCTCCATCCACTATTCCATGTCTGCATTTGGTAAGTGTTCCAAACAGTGCTAGCTTTTTTATAATCACACTTTTACAGTACCCTTTAACGCTGCATGGCCTCATTTGTTCCTCAGACAAGCCTGCGGTGAGGATATTAGAACCTGGATCCCGGAGTGAAGAGGAAGAGGAATAGACTTCTGGTCAGTTCCAGTGGCCTCTCACACCAGCTGGGAGTCTGCCGTGCTAACTCAAGAAACATTGCCACCATTTTCAGAGGAGTAAGCTGACTTATGGAAAGTCAGCTCATTGGGTCTAAGGTCAGAGTCTGTAATGGGGCCAGATTGGCATTGAACAGGTGACAATTATGTGTTTTACTTTAAAAACGAAACAAAACAAAACACCTAAGCCATCCTGGATTTTTTACTAAGTAAACTGAAAGATGACATATTCTTATCCAAGACTCCTACCACAATCACCAAGCCTTCTTATAGCTACAACAGATCTCTTCCTACTAGTAAAATAATTGCAACCAAGATCTATTTTTCAGGAATATTATCACATTATCATTAATTGCAATATTAATAATAGTGTTATAAGATCATATTATTATATGGCCTTGGGCTCCTGATCTTCAGGATAATAAGTTTAAATTATTAAATAATTATTAAATACTGGCATCATCTCTCTAAGCATTTTAATTTTTTTATTATTTGCTCCATAAGTAAATATTGCGTAGGATTGTCTATCCATACGTACCTAACTCTCTAAGTACCATAAGGAAATTCAATTAAAATTAAAGTGACTGAAAAAACTAAAGAAAATCAAATACATCCTCTCCTTATGGTTCCTTCTGAGATCACTCATGTTTATATGCTTCAGAAACATGGCCCTAGAAATACCCCAAATTTCCCACTTAGCATCCCTTATGCTTGTCATCGCCATGGCCTGGAATGCCCTTTCCCCTAGTTTCTTACTAAACTCTTAAGTTCCTGTCTCCTTGTGTGAAGTTTTCCCAAACTAACCTAGTAGCGGTGAATTCAACCTCTCTCTAAGTCTTATTTCAGTGGGTCTTGTGATGTAGATTTTTAAATTACATCTCATTCTCCTACACAACACTGTGACTTTTATAGGACCAAAAGCAAGCAGGGTTTCCACAGGCCATGCACACAGGCTCATAATGTGTACTTGGCATGAGTTTATAAAATGAATAAAATTAGCATAAAATGCCATTTCCCCTTTTCCCATCCCTTATCAGACATTCAAAGATATTCAACATGTCCCTGACAGATATTTCTGTCAGGAAGACAGGAAGATTGTGACTTCTGCTTAAAATCCGCACCTCCGGTTCCACAAACACTCTGGAGAGGGGATGCAAGCTGCTTCAGCTAGAGCAGGCTTGCCAGGAATTACTAGAAATGGGGTACAGTTCTCCAGACCTATTAGCTCATCAGGATTGCCTTCTTCCTTCTGAAACTACATTCTGTGTAATCTCTTGTCTCCTGCTCAGCATTAAAGAGAGGGTCTGCAAACCTCAATTGCTGGACTCTGAAGGTAGAGAAGGAGCGATGGAACTTGCAGTGGTTCTTGGACTGAGAAAATAAACAGCTAACTCCAGAGTAAGCTACCCACCCACAGGCATACATCAAGTTCCTAACACAGGGAATAAGCTTGGGGTCCCTGATCAAAACACATACGTACATGTATGATATTCAAAGAATATATGTGTGTGGGCATGCGTACATACATGAACGTGTGTGTATGTACAGGAATGTACATGTGTGTGTGTGCACATGTGCATGCAAGTGGCGGTCAGAAGACAACTTGCATTTATCTCCCTTCCACATCATGAGGCTTAGGGATTGAACTCAGGCCATCAATGCCACCCTGGTACCCCTAGGTGTGAATTCCATTACATCTTCTGAGAACTGCTTATCCTGAAATATCCTTAGTTAGCCTGCTCATCCTAAGACCTTCACTGTGTGGTCAGGCCAGCCTTGGCCTGCAGCTGACCCTTGCTGTTTGTTAGTCATAGCTGCATCCAGAATGGGTGCCCTGTATGCCTTCTCCTTAACCCAGCAGCCAAACTTTCCGCTCACCCCAACTTCCTTTATTACTTCTGTTTCTGGGTGAACCATTTATCACGCCATAGATTTGGTCACTTGTTTCTTAGAGCAAATGTGTGTGTCACCACAAGACCTGCAGGGTGTTGGGGGGTTGTCACTGCCTCTACACCAGTGGTTATCAACCTGTGGGTCTCAATCCCTTTGGAGGTCAAACAACCCTTTCACGGAGTAGAATAGAATTTACCACATTATGTGTGTGTGTGTGTGTGTGTGTGTGTGTGTGCGCGCATGTGTGTGTGTGTGTGAGCGCGCGTGTGTACACACAGAGGGATGCACATATGTACAGAGGTCATAGGACATCAGGTCTCCTGTTTGATCACTTTCTACTTTATTTCCTTAAGAGAGAGTCTCTCACTGAATGGAGAGGTGGATTGGCAGCCAGCAACCCACAGAAGTCCTCCGGTGTCCACCCCACAGAGTGCTTAAGTTATAGGGTACACCTGGGGGGGGCTGGGGATTTGAACTCATTTCCTCATGCTTGCACAGCAAGTATTCTTACCTGCTCAGCCATCTCTCCAGTGAAGATTTGTCCTTTTAAATGACACAAAACACTGGTAATAAGGACACATGCTCCACTATGTTCATAGCAGCCTTATTTATAATAGCCAGAAGCTGGAAAGAACTCAGATGTCCCTCAACAGAGGAATGGATACAGAAACTGTGGTACATTTACACAATGGAGTACTACTCAGCTATTAAAAACAATGAATTTATGAAATTGTTGGGCAAAATCTGGAGGATATCATCCTTAGTGAGGTAACCCAATCACAAAAGAAGTCACTAGATATGCACTCACTGATAAGTGGATATTAGCCCAGAAACCTAGAACCCAAGATACATCTTGCAAAACACAAGAAAACTAAGAAGGATGACCATCGTGTGGATACTTCATTCCTCCTTAGAATAAGGAACAAAATACCCATGAAAGGATATAGGTACAGAGACAAAATTTAGAGCTAAGATGAAAGGATGGACTATCCAGAGACTACCCCATCCGGGAATCCATCCCATCATCAGCCACCAAACCCTGATACTAATGCACATGCCAGCAAGATTCTGCTGAAGGGACCCTGATATAGTGGCCTCTTGTGAGGCTATGCCAGTGCCTGGCAAACACAGAAGTGGATGCTCACAGTCAAGTATTGGATGGAACACAGGGCCCCCAATGGAGGAGCTAGAGAAAGTACCCAAGGAGCTGAAGGGGGCTGCAACCCTGTAGATGCAACAACAATATGAACTAACCAGTACCCCCTGAGCTCATGTCTCTAGCTGCATATGTAGCTGAAGATGGCCTAATCGGCCATCATTGGGAAGAGAGGCCCCTTGGTCTTGCAAACTTTGTATGACCCAGAACAGGGGAAGGCCAGAGCCAAGAAGTGGGAGTAGGTGGGTAGGGGAGAAGGGGCGGGGGTGGGGTATAGGTAACTTTCGGGATAGCATTTGAAATGTAAATAAAGAAAATAATAAATAAATAAATAAATAAACAAGAAAATAATGAGAAAAAAATGACACAAAGCAGTAAGCACAAAGTGGTAGTTTTCTTCCCATCCCGAATCTCCCCTGCCCCCAGCTCTACTGTTCTCTCTAGTCTCCTGAATCTCCCACACAAGGCTGCAGGAGTTCATTGGCTGAAGAAAGGAACCCCTTATTTTATGAGCTCACCCATACAGCTATCACCTAAGGGTGCTCTATTCTGTCCTGCCCCTCAATTTCATGCCCAATGAGCGTCAGAACTGTGCCATCTGACATTGCTTTTTGAGAGTCTCTGCTCACTGTGATCCCAGAATCCTTGTTAAGTCTGAGGTGCACACCTGTTTGCTAGGAAGGAATACTTCTGCAAGGCCCAACACGTACAGTCACAAGCACCAGAGTTTACTGAGTGTCTGTTTATCCCATGTCAGAATTCTTTTTGTGATTGCTCACCACTTCAAGAAATTTTCCTTTCTTTCTTGGGATTTTTCCACAGGGTACTCTACCCCAAAGGTGAAATTCTTTCTACTGAGGAAATAGAAATATCCCATTTACAGATTTCTAAAAAGAAAGTCACAAGTGCCATTTTTAGAAGGAAATCTACCGAGAAGATCCAACTTCCCAACATCTAATTGCCCTGTATTAACTAGGCTGACTCTCTAGGTTAAGAACAGAATGGCCCAAATGAACACATACAAAAAGGAGTTTTGAAGCTGTGGAAAGAGTAGAAGTTCTGCCTCAGTTTCCCTGATTCCTGCCCTGTCGTTGTTCGGTGGGGGCAGTTACATTCATTTCTTCTATCTTATCTGGTTCCCTTGACCCTACTGAGATGCTTCTGGACTGTGACTCAGCCACCCAAACCAGTGCTTGCCATGCTTGACTTCATGGCAGAACCATCTTGGAAATTTTTCTTTTTTTAGTATAAATATTTCTCCCGTGTCTCATTTTCGAGATTTTGAGTCATTTGCTCTAGGGTGGGGCTAAAAGTCTGTATCCAAAACAAGCATCTTAAGTGGTTCTCATCAGTCAGGGATGCAGGCTCCTCCCGCCTGCTTTGGCAATCCAGGTACACCCCATCCTCTTTGGCTTGGTTTCACCTGCACGCTTGATAAGCATGATTTTTCTAGGGAATTTCCTGAAGGCTAAGACTCTATGTAGAGAAAAGAATTGGTGACGACTCAGGTCTTTTGCATGCTGTTAAGGTTTTCTTTCACAAGTTAATTTTTCTTCATCCTATGAAAAAAATATAGATAATCTATAGGTGAGCTGGGCATATAGATCATCAAGTGTACAGAAATTTCAAAATGTCCAATTTCCTTTCTATTAGGCGGGATCTTGATGAAACTAGCAGTATGCAATCTGGTCAAAGACAACATCTGAACATTGAGCCCCCCCCCCCAAAGGAGACTAAGTATATAATATATGTAATTTAAAACCTATTTATACTCTCTATGTAGCTAATATCCATCCTTTTAATTTCACAGGGAAGCTAAAGTGAATGAGGAGAGTTCTTCTGGGACCAGAAGGAGCCCTGTTCTGTCTCATGACTCATTCATTTAGTAAATACATATTGAGAATAGTCTCTGTGTTAGGCCAACATTATTGAAGGAGGATGAGACATAATCCTTTGTCTCTTGCCTGAGGCCTAGTGAGATAAGACCTATACCTGTGTGCAAATAACCACGCCAAGTGGGTGGAGATGAATAGAAAAGGAGCAATAATGAGTCATATAGTTTTTACATTCTAAAGAAACACATGCATCTTGCACATAAAAATACTAGATAAACATGGTAGGAAAGAAAGAAAGAAAGAAAGAAAGAAAGAAAGAAAGAAAGAAAGAAAGAAAGAAAGAAAGAAAGAAAGAAAGAAAGAGGAAAGAAAGGAAAGAAAAGAAAAGAAAAGAAAAGAAAAGAAAAGAAAAGAAAAGAAAAGAACACGTGACTTATTAAATCCAAGTCTGTACTCATGTGATCCCTTCAGATATCATACTGGAGGAACCCGTTCCTCCATCTTTAACCCTCTGTGCAATATCACATATACCAGGAAACTCACCTCTGGGGTCAGATTAATTTTCTTTCTCTTAAGTTCAGGGCGTGTAAGAGTACATTTGTGCTATTTCTAAAGACCCTTTCAAAAGTCTTAACTCTATAAGGATTGATATTCTTCAAACAGGTGTCTGGCAAAAGACTTTCTCCACATTACCAAGGCTGTGGTCTGATTGTTATGTACCACTTGCTACATAGATCCAGGGGTCACTTTTGTATACAGATCCTCAGAAGCCCTGTGATGAGCTTCAGACTCATCGTTCTCAGAGGCAAGCATTTCTGAAAACAAAATGTCATCTTGTATCTGAGGCTCAAAACTTGATCGTCCATAGTGAGATGGGATTCTACTCATTTTCCATCATGTAGGTATGTAGCATGCCTTGGAGTACACACTGATTAATGTGCCTGTTTGTCTTATGGCACAGTTAAAAAGCATCTCTTTAAACTATGATTCATACTTTCCCTTTCAGCCTTTCTGGAGAGTTTTGTTCATGAATCAAATGAGGAGGCTGATTGCGCTACTATTTTAAAGAGCCAATTAAAAAGTTCATTAAGCGATACTGGAGGGCTTTAGTGAAGATTGTGGAAGTACACAGCTATACACAAAATTAACAAGCTGGAAGCTGCAACTGGATTTGATGGTAGAATTTGTTCACTGTTACAAAGCTTGTCTTTCAGAGGATAATTCTGTTCTCCTCTAGAGGACAGGAGTGGGTTGTTAGAAGAGACCATATTAAAATATAGAACAGTACTAGATGTTCACCAACAAAGGTTTATGATTGTCTCTTTAGAAGAAAAAAGCTGGACTTGAACCACACAAATTGGGCTTGACCAATAGTATTCCAGGACTTTGACTCTTTAATGAGCAAGGATCAAGGGCCAAAAGGTAAGACAATTGAGGTTCAAAGCAACTGCAGTGGACCAGATTTCTCCTGACATATGACCTTGAATGCGGATCTTTGTCTCCTGTCTAAGTCCATTCTTTTGGTCGTATAAGTGATCTCGACTATCCCCCTTTGAATGAAAAACCAGAGTCCTTTTTGGTGCTTGCAACCAATGACCCTGAAAGGAGGTGGTTTATCCTGAGGAATGTGCAGGACAAATGGGTTTTATTTGAGTGTCAGAAAGATAGATGGTTCTGTTGTTTTCCTTTTTCTTTTTTGAGACAGGGTCACTAGTGCAGGCTGTACAGCCAAGGAGATTAAGATAACCTTAAATCTCTCATTCCCCAGTCTCTAGCCCCTGATTACTGGGACTAGAGGTGTGGCTACAATGCCCAGTTTATGAGGAAGGTAGAGTTTGAATCCTGGGCTTTACGCATGCTAGACAAGCACTCTAACAACTGAGTTAAATCCCTAGTCCCCTACCCACCTGTAAATATTTTTCTACCGCATTATAGAAAGATGGTGTTTATAGTAGTACGTTCCAACTACATACTGTGCAAGAATGGGACAGCTCGCGCTACACAAATGCTACAAACTTCTGCTCATCAGAAAAGGTGAAACACACAGGAAGTGATCATTTGTCAGAGATACTCTTGGGGTGATTTCTGATCCTGGCCAAAAGAAAGGACCAGAAATCAGACATCAAGCATTAATTAGATAGTCAGGTACTACCGACCAGTACTCTCTATTCCTCTGGCTATGCATCATCAAAGGCTCGGAGGTGAATGAAGTCTTGGGTCACTAGCTAGCTGTGTTCATCCAGCTGCCTGTTGAAGAGCAAGCCAAGTGAACCACATCCCACACCAGGACTTAGGGGCTGCTCTGGAAGGAAATCTCATGATGCCTAACACTAAGCTCTTTCCAGCTGGCTCCCATCACCTTCCTTATCACCTCCAGTCCCACGTGGCAGGCTGCTATCTTCTCAGCAAAAGCCCGAGGAGGGCTCTGCTCACACCCTCTGAGAGGTGTCTGTGACGCTCCCGTGTGGGGGAAGCTCTCACACAGCGGTTCTTGCTTATGCCAAAAACACCCTGGGAATAAATAAAGCCCCTCCCTATTCTAACACCTTCTAATCATACCAAAAATGAACGAGAACAGAACAGGAAAAGCTTGAAAATAAAACTCAAGGAGATAGGGATTCTCTGCTACTGAAAGAAATTCCTTAACAGGCATCACCCAGGTAATAACTACTTCCTTCATCGGATCTCATGCAAATTTTTAGAGCTAGAAATGGGGAGGGGGGCTAGTAAGTAATCTAAATTCCTAGGTCCTGAGTGAGCACGGTGCACAACAGAGGCTTGCATCTGGCCAGGCAAGCAAGTTTTGCAAATCAGAATAGCTCTTTCCCTCAGGGACTCCCTGAGGGGGAGGTGGATGGGAGGTGTTGCCCAGATGATACAAATTAAGTAGAAAGAGAACACTAAATCAGCATTCTTTTAAACTTCAGGAAAGAACTATTTCCTGCTGCCTAAGGTTTTCTCCCTGAGAGCTAGAATATAGGGACATGCTGGGAGCTGGGTCACCTGTTCAGGAAGTGGATGCGGGAACCCCTTAACCTACTAACTTCCTTGTAACATAAGGCAAGTGAACCCTGTTATTTACCTAATTGTCTAGAAGACGAAAGAAATTTTTTGTAAAACTCTGAGCCCCATGCTGAACCCAAACTTAAGAATAAATGAAATGTCACTAAGGTGGCCATTTTCTGCCCCACCCATCACACCCTTCTGTCTCCTATGACCCGAATCTGACAAAGCCTGGTAGGGTCTGTTTATTCCTTGGATTAGAGTTTGTTCCCTCAGTATCAAGGGCATTCTGACAGAAACAGCCAAGACCCTTGAGACTGGACTATACTTACTTCTGGTAAGAAAGTTGCACAGATGAAAGACCAAGAAGTTATGGGTGCTGGGTTAATTGCACAAATTGTTTTGCATTCTAGAAATCCTGAATGAGGAGCTCAGAGTGCTGCT
>NC_034601.1:19693951-19712060 GCF_900095145.1 Mus pahari
GTGGGAGGCATGGCATTGTCTTAATCTCAGTACTATAGTTTCTGTGAATGCATTCTTTTTTGGGGGGAAGGGATGGTTTTCAAGACAGGGTTTCTCTATATAGCCCCTGCTATCCTGGAACTCACTCTGTAGACCAGGCTGGCCTCGAACTCAGAGATCGCCTGCCTCTGCCTCCCAAGTGCTGGGATTAAAGGCGTGCGCCACCACTGCCCGGCCAATTTTGCACATTCTTTAAAGTGAAATCTCAGTGTAAAAACAATTTAAAAACAAGTAACACTGAAGTTTGTGGTAATGACCCTAAGGTCATTTTTAATTCTGTGATAGCAACTTGGAAACATCTGAACCTAGGGCCTTCTCTCTCTCTCTCTCTCTCTCTCTCTCTCTCTCTCTCTCTCTCTCTCTCTCTCTCTCTCCACAAGAAAGAAAATTTATTTGGTGAAGACAAGCATAATCCAAAAGAGACTTGATAGGCAAGATGCTGTGATAAGAGAGCATAGACAGTCTCGAGGACCACAGAAATCTCACACTGACCAAGGTACATGCTCAGGATATGGAGAAGAACTCAGCCATTCAGTACCCTCTGGACAAAGCTCTTCATAGTTTATACCACCATTGCTGTCCTCACCCTGTCACCAGCATCTCTACTTCTTCCTCCATCATTTTCTCACCCAGCATGACAAGGATGTGATGGATTTCAGCACCTGTGACAGGCACCATACTCTTCCTTCCCAAATACAAGAAGGCTTCCAACATAACCCTCATGAGTTCCTTGGTCCTTGTCTTGGCCACTCAGCTCTGTGGGACCTTTTCTGTCAGTAATGACCAGCTCTAAGGATTTTTTTTTCATTTCAAACCATAAGTGACTTGGTTTGAAAGTACTTGGTAAAATATAAAATGAACTCTAAGTGTAGAAGTTATTAAGAAGCACATTGAAAAGCACATTCAAAGTCTGGAGCATATAGTTGTAACATCCCTGCAAAAAGTCAAAATAGCTTCAATGAAAGCACTGGCCTTCTATGCTGTTTTCTGTGGTGAGTTTGCAATGACCCTTTTCATACTATACTCTTTTAAAAAAATCCAGAAAGCTTGTTACTAGCCCAGATAATTTCACCAAACTAAAGGGCCTTCAATGATACACACTATGTATGCACAGATATCAGTTAGTATTTTCTACCTAACAAACCCATGTGAAGCTGAGTGGCATAAAATAATTAGCATCCCACTACTTCTTGGTTAATGATTGGGATCAGCTGCAAAGTTCTTCTGGTGACCTTGCCTTGGTGTGTTCAGAGAGCTATAGTCGGTAGGTCAGTTTTTGGTTGACGGATTCTGTCATCTAGATAATATGTCTCTGGCACCTAGCAAGCTGGTCCAGGCTTTTCCACATGATGGTTGAGGTGTGTATGTGTGTGTGTGTGTGTGTGTGTGTGTGTGTGTGTGTACATACATCTATATGAGAAACTAGGAGGAAAGACCACACATCTCCTTATTATCTAAGATTAGAAGTGCACGGTGTCACTTCTGCTGCCTTCCTCTATTGGTCAACACAAGGCCAGTTCAGATTTTAAACAATCAGTAAACTCTTAATTCTTCATGAGAAAAAATAGCAAAGCCATATTGTGAAGGTATGTACATATGGGGCAGGTAAGATTATCATTGCCACCTAAGTAAATGTATGATTGCCCAAATTAATGCCAACTTTTGCTTAAAGATTAAATTTGTTATTTTTATTCCCTGATATTTCAATGAGGTGCAGTACGTTATTTTTTTTAAAAAAGCAGTTTGTGAAGCAAAACATATGCAAGTCATAAAGAAAGTGAAAATAAATTCAAATCTTCTCTAATCTTTGCTAAGAGCCTGTTTATGTCTAGCCCTGCCTTGACACATGAGTTAACTTTCTCATCGCTATTACAAAACAGCAACTTAAAGGAGCATGGGCTTTTCTTGGCTCTGGGTTTGAAGGTGCACATTCCTTTGTGGTGAGGAAGTTATGGCAGCAAGAAGATGAAGTGGCCGATCACATTGCATCTGCAGCCAAGGAGCAGAAAGAAATGGATGCTGGTGCTCAAGTTGCTTTCTCCTTTTTCAATCCAGGATTCTACCAGATGGAGTGACACCACCCACAGAACATAACCAGTAGACTCCTAGTGCTCACGGTGAGCTTATGAGACGGGAACTATTACATCTGCACTGACAAGATCAGAGTGATTAAGGGAGTTGCCAAAGGTCAAAAGTTGGAATGTTAGTTAGCTCATTGCGGCCAGTCAGGTTTAGGCTAGTACTTTTTTGTTTGTTGTTAGTTTGTTTGTTAGTTTGATTTATGTCTTAGGATTTTACTGCTGTGAACCAATACCATGACCAAGGCAACTTAACAACATTTAACTGGGGGCTGGCTTACAGGTTCAGAGGTTCAGTCCATTATCATCAAGGCGGAAACATGGCAGCATCCAGGCAGGAATGGTGCAGGAGGAGCTGAGAGTTCTACATCTTCATCTGAAGGCTGCTATGAGAATACTTATTCCAGGAAGCTAGGATGAGGGTCTTAAAGCCTACACCCACAGTGAACACCTACTCCAAAAAGGCCACACCTACTGGAACAGGGCCACCCTTTCTAATAGTGCCACTCCCTGAGCTGAGCATATACAAACCATCACAGTTTCATTGGTTGATTGGTTTGGTTTTTAGATAAGGTTAACCAAAAAACTGACCAAACCAAAAAACAAACAAACAAACAAACAAAACAAAAACAAAAACAAAAATTCAAACAAACAAAAAAACCCTTAAGATACCATTGAATCCCAATCTCCACTCCGCACATAGCTTCTTAACTGCTGGGATTACAAACATTATGGTACTATATGTATAAAGCTAGGTTCCTTTTTTAGTTTAACTTTATCATAACTTTGTTTTAAGACAGGGTCTCACTATTTAGTCCTGGCTGGCCTGGAACTCACTATGTAGACCAGGCTAGCCTCAGTGTCACAGAGCTCTACTTGTCCCTACATCCTGTAAGCTGGGACCAGAGGCAAGTGCTACAATACCTGGATATTTTTTAAAATTAATTTGTATTGATAACATTGCTATTTAACAATTTCATGAATCTATATATAATATATTCTGATTACTCTATCCTTTACACTCTCTCTAATTATATCCTACCTTCCCTATCAGCCCTCCTTTTCCCCTGCCTGTCTCTTTCATGCCTTTTTGGTTTGTGTTATGACCCATTTAGTTTAACCATGGTCAGGTATCTGTCGACTGGATTAGAAGTATTGACTGGAGCCTTGTGGGGTCACTGGTGAGTTCAAAACTTAAGACACTTATTTCCCTACTCTTGAATCTATCAGTCAGTAGCAAATAGTTCAGCAGTGAGCAGTGGGGTCTCTTATTTGTTCCCATCCAGGCCTGACTGTTGTCAGGCCCGTTCTTGCACAGACTCAGCACGGGGCTGCAGCTGCTATGAGTCTGTAACTGCACTTGCTGTATATTGTCCAATAGATGACATTTAGCTCTCTTCTAGCTCTTCCATTCTCTCTTCCTCCCTCTCTGTGACACCCCTTGAGCCATAGAGGGAATAATATAAACATCCTGTTAGGAATGGGTATGCACTCACTGATCATCTAATGCCTTGTACAGCCATGAGTTTCTTCACTCTCCACCAGTCACTGGAAGGAAGGCTTCTCTCATCAAAGCTGAGAGTACAATTTCTACCAAAAACAAATATTTAGAGGGCAGCCTGACACTATACCAACTTATTTAAATAGCAGTATTCTGCTCCTTGCTAAGGCCTGGGTTCTTCTGTACCATGGCTTTTGGATCAGAGTCACAATAACAAGAATGAAATCCCTGCCCATTGCAGAATGGGTCTACAATCCAGTCAGAAAACCACTACTTGCCTAAGCTTAGTGCCAGCTGCCAGCATTGTACAGGTGGGCATAGCTTGCTTGGCAGGATGACCTCATGGGTCACAAGGTTCCCATCTGGGTGGAGCCACAGATGCCTTTCCTTCTCCAGCAGTCTGCACAGCACCCCACAAGAGCTAGTTGGTAAAAAGGAAACTTCCAGCTCAGTTTCAGTCTGCTTTTTCTATATCATGCCTTCTAGGTCTGAGCTGTCTTCAGCAGTAGGGTTTTACCATTTATTTCCTATGGATCACCAAGAGGAATGGCAAAACCTGTCATGTTTTGAGTGCCTCTGTGATCTCCCTGACTAACAACTCATAAGAAGAGATCCTACCCCTGGCGCTGGGATTTTTGTTTAATAGCCAATGACTTCTGGCTCTTAATCACTCTGTTCATCGCTTCTTGGGGGAAACGTGACTTAAGCATAGGATTCCTTTAGCACAGATGGCCTTGTCTAACATAGCATCCACAAGGCCTTTTATAGTTTTAGTACCCCCTAGGTATACATAAGAGATTAAGGCCAAAATATCTCACAGATAGCAAACAACATGAACGCTCAAGTCCTTTACCTGTAATGGCATGATATTTACATCTAAGCTACCTATATCCTCCCCTGTACTTTAAATCTCTAAATTACCTGTAATGCTTAATACATTTAAATGCTATGCAAATAGTTATTATACTACGTTGTTTAGAGACTGGCAAAGGAAAAAGTTTGTAAATGTTAAGTACTCGTTCTTTTAAAATTCAAGTAATTTCATCTATAATTGATTGTGGATAAGGACAACCAACTGCACAGATGTCACTTACGTTCTGATTCAGTCTTTCTAGGGTGACATTCACAGAAGAATCAAGTTAAAACAGAAAAATTTTAAGTGTAGTAGAATTGAAAAATGAAATAAAATTGAAAACGTAAAGAGTTAGAGCAGTTTTGAGAGTGTTGAAGGGTAGGGGAGTATTTCTGGTGGGAATCTAGATGGCTACATGGAGAAAGAAAAGTACGATTACCCCCCCCCCACACACACACACACACCCCTGCCTTAGGCAGCTGGGATAATGCACAATGATGCAAATGCTCGCCTATGGTAAAAATAACCAAACAATATCTGTGCAACATTTCTAATTATCAGACTCAGCATTACTGACTATAATAAGTATGTGATACTCCTTTCACAAAAGATTAAAAACCATACTCAAGTGTATGGGTGGCTATGGGTGTGTGTGGGGGAGAAGGTGTGGCATGTGCACATGAGTGTAGGTACCCACAGAAGCCAAGGGTATTCCCTGGAGCTGGAGCTACAAACAGTTGTGAGGCATCTGAGGTGGGTTTTGTGAACCAGTTCTGGCCCTCTACAAAGAGTAGTGCAAGCTGTTAACTGTTGAGGCCCCTCCAAAGCCTCTCTTGATACTTCTAACTTCAACACGTTAGAAACTCAACTCAGCCTTCAATGATAGGAAGACCATATAGATATGCCAAAACTATCAGTCATAACATTGTAAATAAATGTTGGCTATCCATAGTTACATGGATGGTAGGTTTTATGGGGTGTACTCTATACAGTTTGTAATATAGCTGTATAATATATAGAAATCAAGTAGAGTTTTCATATCCTTTTCATTGAATGTCTTCAAAGTGGGTCATTTAATTAGAGCCAGAGACACAACACTGTAAAGGAAGTAGAACTTTTCTAAACTTTCAACTGCTGCCTAAGAAAATGTAATTAGTGACTACTTGTCACATGGAGGGGGCTCCTTTAGAAGCTGGGCTTGCTAAGTCATGGCTGCTCAAGGCCTGGGCCTCCAGACAGAGGTTAATTGGGGACAGCTGTGGCTGCATAAGGCCTGTCTTCACTTGAGAAGGCCAACAGCTCATAGAGAACACCTTTGGCTTTTAGTCTTCCCAAAAAGAAAAGACTAACTGTGTAGGACAGCAATGATGTGAGAGCCGAAACAGATTCAGTCTGAACTCTGTGTAACTTGCTATGCATTGTAATAATGATCTTGGTGCTCTGGCGCTCTAACACTTGAACAACAGAATCGGAAGCTTCTGCAGCCAAAATGGGGCTTCAGTGTCAGCTTAGAATTGTCAAGGCAAGACTTGGAAAGGGCTTGAGAAATCTTTCAATCCAAACTCATTTTTTTTCTAACTTTAGGGTGAACTATTTCTCTAGAACCAATGAAGTAACTGATGTTCCCAAGGTAGGAGTGTGTGTGTGTGTGTGTGTGTGTGTCCCTGTGTATGACTGTGTGCCTGTGTATGCCTGTGTATGCCTGTGATTGTGTAGAACAATTTATGGCTTCAATGTATCAGATCCAAAAGGAAATACAGGGGACCACAGAAGCAAAATATATTAGAAAAGTAAATAAGTCAATAAATATTATAGTTAAAAAAAACAAAAAACAAAAAGAAATCGTTGAGGGTTAGGAGAGATGTCCAAGCGAGTAAGAGCATAGTACTATTGCTCTCGCAGAGTACCAGAGTTTGTTTCACGGCCCCCACATTTGGGGGCTCACACAACCACTTGAAATTCCAGGTCCAGGGGATCCAACACTCTCAAGCTGTGGCTTGGACTTCAGCGTTTACAGTGATATCTACAGGCAGCAGGTGTGTCAGGAATGTCCCCATTGGCCAGCTAAATAACTTTATGGCATATAGTAGACTCTAAAAGCTACTCAATATTATCATCATAATAATTTATTTCCTGTTTCTGTTGTAGAGCCCAGTTCACTTCCTAAAAGGGCAAACACTGAACAATAACGTGTGTGTGTGTGTGTGTGTGTGTGTGAGAGAGAGAGAGAGAGGGGGNAGAGAGAGAGAGAGAGAGAGAGAGAGAGAGAGAGAGAGAGAGAGAGAGAGAGAGAGACTCTCTACATAGCTGTGACTGTCCTAGAACTCACTATGTAGATCAGGTGCCCTCATATTCACAGAGACCTGCTTGCCTTTCTCTTTCAAGTGTTCTCATAAATACATTTTAAGTAGACCTCATAACTGTTTTGTTTTATATTTACCTTTCTTCTAATAAGTAATCATCTGCTTCTACAATATGTTTAATCTTTTCATTGACCCTGTCCATGTGGGTCCTGGTTAATTCCATTCCCACTGAAGAGATGAGTGTCATATCTCACTTATGCCTTAATTCAGGGTATCTTCAGGCTTCTTCCCTATGCAGGTCTGTGCCTGGGGCTGGCATAGTCTAGTTTGAGAAAGCAGAAATAGAGATCTAATGGGCTAAGGGATGACTGCATAATAATCTGTTTTTGTAGAGGCCCAGCATTTCTTTACCCATCAACCCAGATTAATGAATTCCGTTCACATCTAAGTCATATACATGTATGCATGTGCAGGTGACGAGGCACTTTGAATCTAGTAGATGTATGAAATGAATTTGCAGCATGTTAGCATCTTCTCTTAGGACAAATATCTTGAGCAAAGCTCTGTGAAGTTCACCTTATATTCAAGAATCCATCAGGGACCAGTCTCAGCAAATCCAGGACAGACTGCCTGCCACATGTCCAGGCTTCGCTCTGTTCCAGTCTTGGCACCATCTTCTTCCCATTTTAACCCCCAATTTGTCATTTCTATTGCCTCTGCCTGCACAAGTTCATTTTTTCTTATTTCTGCCCTAGCTTCAACAAACTATTTGGAATCCCTCTATTCTACTATGATCTCCCAGTGCTATCCCTGGAGTGCAGTTCACTATTTTACCACTTCTTCACATGATACTTCTGTATTAGGTCTCATTTGACCGATTGTTTCTTTTTCTGGTTTTTGTTGTTGTTTTGTGTTTTAAGATTTTTTTTGCTCGCTCATGTACACGTGCATGAGTGTGTGTGTGTGTGTGTGTGTGTGTGTGTGTGTGTAATATATGTATGGGTGCTAGTGGGAGGCAGGAGATGGCCTTGGATGCACTGGAGCATGAGACACATTAGGATGTGGGTAGTAAGGAATAAACCCTGGTTCTCCAGAAGACAGTATGTGCTCTTAACCACTGAGCCATTTCTTCTGCCTTACGACGTCTTCTTTCTTTAGGACTTGTCTATTCTGTTCCCCCAGACCTGTGTATACGTCTAAGCTCCTAGAAGGCCCCATCCTATCTACATCTTGTCTACCATATCTCTCTCTACAGTAGTTGAACATACTTGTGTTTAAAGCCTCAGCTAGTCTGCAGCAACCCCCTGGCAATGTGTAGTTTCCTAATAAATCTTTAATATTTAGTCAAGTGTCCACTTTAAGAAGGTACTTAAAATATTTAAGGAAGAATAAAATATAATAGTATTCAATTATTCACATTTTAAAGCACACATCGCATAGCAGTTTCAAATATAATAACTCTATACTTTATAAAGTATATAGCTTACAGCTTCTGTTTTCATTACCAGCGGGATTCATGACTGCTTCAAGGATTCTGCTCAGGAGCGTTTGAATTAGTAGCTACTTGTGAAAAGTTTTCCTAAATAAGTCCTATGCTTCAGAATAAGCAAGACTTCTAGGCCCTGAATTTGTAAACCTTTGAGAAGGGTAATTATTTTCTTGGTCAATGTTTCTATTGTTGTGACGAAACACCAGATCAAAGTCCCTGGGGAGGAAAGGGTTTAACAGGTTTACACTTCCACAGAACTGTTCATCATTGAAGAAAGCCAGGACAGAAACTTAAAGATGCCTGGAACCTAGAGGCAGGAGTTGATGCAGAGTCCCAGGATGATTTGCTCCTCATGGCTTTATCAGCATGCTTTCTTAGAGAACCCAGACCACCAACTCAAGGATGGTCACACCTATAATGGGCAGGATCCTGCCCTATCAGTCTCTAAGAAAATGCCCTAGAGGCTTGCCTGCAGCCTTTTCTTAATTTGAAGTTCCCTTTTCTCAGATGACTTTAGCTCGTGTCCAGTTGACACAGGACTATCCAGCACAGTAACGCTACCAATCGCATGATCCTCCTATCTAACAAATTATAATTAACATTTGCGCTTTAGACTTCGAGTCAAGACTGAAGGTACCAGATCAGGGAGAGTTTCTGGTATTGTCCAGAAGGGCAGACTGAGACTGAAAGCTTTTTATCTCGAGGTCAACTACTATTATGCAGTGACTTAGTGACTGGGACAGAGAATTGCCCAGGACTCTTAAGTCTATTCTTTGCTCCAATGAAACCTGCTTGCTATTTGATGAAGTGTGATACCTACAATAGGGGGCACAGCAATTTAGATGATTTGGTGAGTTCTAATAATTAGTCATCAAAAAAATAAAAGGAAACAAAATCAAATCTACTTCTTGCATCTGCCGGGGTGATCAAGTGCAATCCTTTAACTGTAATCAAAGATAGCATAAAATGTCAAAACCATGCACTTTATAGAACTTAATTAGGGATTCTATCTTCATCCCAGTGTAGCAAGCGTGTTTCTTCCTTCAAGAAAAACATTCAGGGCATTTAGACATCAATTTGGAAATCTTTATTTTAAGAACCTAATGCTGGAAAGTTATCCATGCTCCGGGGAAATCAAGGCTTGTATATATTGAATTTGGGTCAGTCTGAGGTTAGGGTTATCTTTTCTTAGTTATAGATTGACAGATGAAGGGCCAAATATACCACAAAAGAGCACTGGAGGTTAACTTTGAGAGTAGAGCACCATTGAATGGAGCAATGATCCAGTGTTTCTCGGATTCTCTGTCCCATGATGTGCCATAGGCAAATAGAAAGCTGGTAATAAACTAGCTAAATAAAAGAAAACTAGATAGGAAGAGATACTCAGGTTCTAGGCTGTAGTCAACTGGGACACGGGTTCTAAACCTGTGGGTCACAATTCCTTGCATATTGGATATTTACATCATGATTCATGACAGTGGCAAAGTTAGTTATGAAGTAGCTATGAAAATAATTTTATGGTTGGGTCAGCACAATGCAAGGAACTGTATTGAAGGCATTAAGAAGGTCGAGAAGCACTGAGGTAGAGGATCTGCAGCTAAACGGGAGAAGGAGGGAAAGATAGATCACTGGATGAGTTAGGGTAGAAGTGTTGATTGTGTTATCTGAAAACACATATATATATTTGGTTGTGAGCCTAACCTTTAATGGCTGAGCCATCTCTCCAGCCCCAGAAGATTTTTTTTTTTTAAAACATGCAAACATAGAGTCAGCAGAGATGGCACAGCAGTTTGGAGAAATTCTTGCTCTTGCAGAGGACCCGGGTTAACTCTCCAGCACTCATATGTTGCCTCACATGTCAGTCACTCCAGTTCCAGGGGACCTGTGGCCCTCTTCTGACCTCCCCAGGCTCCAGGTATGCATGTGGTATGCAGACATACATGAAGGCCAAAAATCCATGCACATAAAATTTAATAAATAAAAAATTAAAAATGCAAATGTAAGTCACTGCTCCAATATTTATTATAGAAAAAATTATTTAAGTTGCTTTATTTTGGCATTATCAGTTTTGCCTATTCAAACCCCATTTAAAATTTTCTGTTAAATATTTAGTAGAGTCCCATCCAATGGGGAGTTAGTAAGTTCAATGTAAGTATACAGTGTAGTTTTTTTTTTTTTTTTCTTAAAATTATCCTTGAAAAGCTGGGTGTGGTGGTGCACGCCTTTAATCCCAGCACTCCGGAGGCAGAGGCAGGCTGATTTCTGAGTTCAAGGCCAGCCTGGTCTCCNGAGTGAGTTCCAGGACAGCCAGGGCTATATAAAGAAACCCTGTCTCAAAAAACAAACAAACAAACAAACAAACAAATTATTTTTGAAAAACACTTTGGAAGCTGTCATTTTGGAGTTTATCACCATGCCCTCTGCCTTTTGCCTTTTGCCTTCGGGACTGTTCAGTGTTCCCTGGGGGCATGAAAAAAAATTTAATTTAAAACATTTCCATATAATATATTTTGTTCATACTCATTCCCTTCCCAAGTTCTTCCCAGATCCGCCCTATCCACCCAATTTCATATTTTCTTTTCCTAGGTCTCTCTCTAAAACAAAACAAAACAAAAACAAAAACAGACAAAAACTCAAAAGTTAAAAAATGAAAATAGAAACAAACAACAACAACAAAACAAAAAATGATTAGACAAAAACAACAAAACAAAACAACACAAAGCCCACAAGAGAGCCACAGGGTAGTGGGAGGAGCTAGGAGCGTGAGGCTACACGTGAGGCGGGCTAAAGTCTCATGCAGTAGTCAACTTTATTTAGAGCATCAGACAATTTATACTCTGAGGGCTAAGATCACCTGAGTAAAGTTCTAAATTCTCACAAGTTCACCCTGTAGACACTGGGGCAGGCTGCAGGTAGTAAAACCATCTTTTTCCATAGAGGCACATAAGCATTTAATTGAGTAACAGCAGCAAGCAATAATAAGTAATCTGAAATAAACTCACTCCTATTCATTACACCCAGGAGGAGCATGAAAACATAATCCAACAATAACTCCATATTTTGAAGAAACTGAGATCATAAAACTCTCGCATTCTTAGAGTGTTCTCACAGGTACTCAGAACTCATTTGACTCCATTCCTGGACCATGTTCGGACATCATCATATCTCTTCTGTGGTGGCCAACTACTCCTGGGCATGTGACCTGCCCTGGAGTGTAGTCGATGGATTCAGTGACACACCGCTGGAGAAATCTGGCTTTCCCTTTCCCAGCAGGAATCATTTGCAGATAGCTTCTTGGTGAACCTGTGGTGGTGTTGTGTGTGCCTTCATAGTATGGAATTCATGTGAGTATCAGTCCTGCTGTATCTGGAAGCTGGTAATATTTTGAAGTCATCTTTATAGTCTTTCTGCCTTCTCTTCTGCGTAGATTCCTGAACCTTGAAGGAAGGGGTTTAATAAAGACTCTCCTTTAGGGCTGAGTGCTCTGCATATTTTCCAGGTGTGGGTCTCTGTTTTAATTACCATCCACTGAAAGAAGAAGCTACTCTGATGAGAGATCTATGGGCACAGCAATATGTCACTAGGAATCATTTTATCGCTATGTTTCTTTAGCATCATAATAGTAGTGGTTAAGTTTTTCCTTGGGGACCATGACCTCTCTACCTCTCTAGTCTCAGGTTCTCGGTCACTTTAGCAGTGTCATTTTATAGATTTCATTTCACGAGCCTTAAAGCCAATCAGAAAGTGGGTGGTGACTCCCATAACATTCATGCCACCATTGTACCATTGCAGTCAGGTTGCTGTAGGTTGCAGGGTTTGTAGATGGCTCATATTGATGATGACTTTTTTCCCCTCTGGTAATACCTCTTAGTACCAGGAACGTCACTGAAGCTTTAAGTTAGGGACAAGCTCGATTTCTTCACGTTTGATTACTTAAGTAAGTGGTGTCTTCAACAATAGGACCTCACCATCAAGCTGTGGAGAGTAAATATTAAGTAGGCAGTAGCTTCTGATGTTCGGAGGTGGTCTATGGGGCTCCTTTTGACAATGACTCCACAACATTCAACTCATTCCTAGCACTGGAGGTTTTACTTGGTAGCTTAAAATGTCTAGTTAGGGCACTGTCCCCCCCCCCCAATAAAATATGGGAAAAAACACCAGCTTCAACCAGGTGAAAAGAGAACACCATGAAAAACGAATAACTTGTGAGGATCAGTGTGTGTCTCTGCTCATAAGAACCTTGTACAGCTGGATGTGGTGGTACACACCTTTAATCCCAGCAGAGGTGGACAGGAATCTGTGCCTTCGAAGCCAGCCTGGTTTACATAGTGAATTCCAGATCAGCAAGAGCCACATGGTAAGACCCTTTCTCAAACAAACAAACAAACATACAACCCCCAACTAAAACCTTTGTTGGAAAGGATTACCAGTAGCTGTTTACATTGTCATGTACCATCTTACCATCTCTCCTCACAGGTCGGATTTGTAGATGTGAAAGATGACAATGTCTGGTTTCTGGATTCAGATGGAGGGTACTCACAGTAGAGAAAGCTTTCGGCTAGAATGGACAACTGATTGAAGAGAGAAGTTAGTAAGAGAGGGAGGTTCCTGGATTGCGATTGGGTAGATTAGGGTGTCAGGAAAGGAAAGGAATGCACGGAGAAAGGACTGCAGTACATACAGCTTTGAGCCATAATACATCTGATGATTCTTAAATAAAGGTTGATTAATCAGCCTATAATAAGCTCTAACCCACAGGACATCTAACCTGATAATAAAAATGTGAAAATTACCTACATCAGGAGTTTTACACTTAAAGTTATGTTTATTTGCAAGGTAAGAAATCTAGATTCACTCAATTTATGGTGTATTTTATCCTTATGGGAATGCACTTTTATATCTTAGTTTAAGTGAGTGGGCAAAGGGCTGGGCTAGAAATGGCGATAACTGTTAACTGCTAACTGTTTTGAGATAACATCCAAATTATCTGGAATGGATTACTGAGATTATTCAAGGGCAAAGTGAAGCATTTCACTATCCAAATACTTTGTGGAGGGCTTGTCTTAAAAAGATAAGAAAACTTTAAGCGATACATTTTACATAAGAAAAATAGAAAAATTAAATAACCAAAAATAATTCTGCAAATTAAAAATCAATATTTTTAAGACTCTGGAGCACCTATAAGTTCTGTTACACTTTTATTCTATTTTAAAATATTATGTTGCCAAGATTTATGAAAATATGCATCCATAGTGAAACTCACAAAAGTATGTGGGAAATAGATGATGTCCTAATTGGATATGTTTTATTGACATGAGCATGGCCATTTAAAAAACCCCAATGCTTCAAGCCCATGGGAATGGCAAGGGCTTCTCCTGGTCCAAGTACATGTTTACAGCATGTGCGGGAAGTATCAACTACAGCTTCCTTCTCGCAAATGAATGCAGCATAAGACTGCTCCCCCATGGAGACCCCTACTGTGATTAGCTTTGCTTATATAATATGTTGAGTTTCTGTGTTGTGGTTGGTGCAGTTCCTTCAGAGCTCATGGTCTGCCATCTTTTCTCTAGTGTCTATGATTTTGTCATATCCTTTCACCCCCATCAGGTCAATCTCCAGGCTGTGTATGTAGTGGCAAATGCTTATTCATATCAGTCTCCATATGAAAACATTCATAATAGTCTCTACTTGAAAACAATCCCAATTTTCATTCGCAGATGAAGAAACATAACAAGTCATATCCACAGACTAGTATATTGTTTGGTGATAACAATAATCCATATACGATCAGTAAGAATCAATATATGATGCCAGAACATAGAAAAACATTGAGAATTAAAAAACATTGGACTGAGAGAAAGTAACTTCATTATATATGACTATATATATATATATATATATATATATATGGCTATATATATATACATATATGTATATGTGTGTGTCACATATATGTATGTGAATACATATGTTTCTTCTAGAACAGACAAATCTGCTTTCAATCAGTCAGAAAGAACATAGTTGTTCAGATCTACAGGTGGGAATGAAGAATGTCCACAAATGGGTAGTAGGTTACCTACTGAAGAGACAGAAAATTCCAATATTAGAATGCAGTAATGGGTCTACAATCCCACACATCTACTAGATTTATGTAAAATCACCTTATGCATGAATCTTATAACACATAAATTATAATACATAAATTAAAGTTCATGTATGTACATATATAGAATATAACTTAGTTTAACAGAAGGATCATTTTATATGTAATCATATATTGAGAGGATCTATCTAGCTACCTATCATAAATAATATACCAATCATTTATTCTCTTTCCATTAATCTAAAATTATCTTAAACCATGTATGGTACATGTCAATTATTGTAATATTTGCACTTGTGGGTTCAATAACTTCAGGAGGTCTCCTCCTATGTTCAGGCTTTACCCATTGCATAAGAGAGCTTCCTCCTAGCTGCCTGGGAATACCAGTCTCTCCTTGTTGCCTTTGAATCAAGATACAGAACTCTCAGCTCCTTCTCCTGCACCATGTCTGCCTACATGCTGCCATGCTTCATGCTATGATGATAATGGACTAAACCTCTGAAACTGTAAGCCAGCCACAATTAAATGTTTGCTTTGATAAGAGTTGCCTTAGTCATGGTGTCTCTTAATAGCAATAGAACCCCCAAGACAGAAATTGGTACCTGGAGTAGGGTATTGCTGTGATAGGCCTGACCATGTTTTTGTTTGGAGGCACGTGGATTTTAGAACTTTGTATTTGGGAAACTAGGGAATGCTTTTAGTAGGACATAGTGGACTATACTAGTAAGACTGTGGAAGGCGTTGGTGCTGAGGTGATCTGAACTCTGGATCATTCTTAGATGCTTTGGTGAAGGATGTTGCTGCTTTTTGCCCTTGTCCAAAGAGTCTGCCTGAGATAGATTTATATTAATTGTGTCGACAAAGGAAGTATCAAAAAAAAAAAATCCCAGCATAGATTTTGTCCTCTAGTTTACTCCCACAAAGAATGTTTTGAGCAAGTGTAGCAAGCTTGGAAAGGAAAAAATACAAAATGTATGGTTCAAAGAGTAAAGAGGCACCAGGAAGTGGAATGAGGCCACATCTTGTGTTCAAGAATATTGCATGGAATTAAGGAAGTGGTAACCTCGGGGCAAAATCTCACCCAGTTAAACTCATGCATTTGCAGTTGTAAGAGGGAGAGTTATATCATGTTAGGCATTATTATGACTTGGTTATTGCTTTCATTTGGACAGAAGGAGATTTGAGTATGTGTCAAATTGACAGAGGATGGAATGTCATGACTATTCTCAGTTTTCAACTTCACTAGGATCTATAATGAAAAGTTTAGGTCCAGACATGTTGGTATACTCCTTTAATCCCAGGAGACAGAGGCAAACAGATCTCTGAGTTCGAGACCAGCCTTGTACAAGTTCCAAGTTAAGAAAAGCTTAAGTCCACTTGTGATAGTGCACTCATTTCATCCCAGCATTCAGAAAACAGAGTCATGCAGATTTCTGGGTTCATGGTCAGTCTACAGAGCAAGTTCCAGGACAGCCAAGCTTAGGCAGTCAAGGACTTGGAAAACAGAAAGCTGGTGAGAATGTAATAGAACAAGGGGGTGGGGACATGTTCCAGTAACAGCAGCTTCAGTCATATGGCTCTGGCTTTAGAGTCAAGAGTAGAAGGTTTATTTGGACAATTGATGCTGGTTAGCTGGA
Organism: Mus pahari; assembly: GCF_900095145.1. Classification (NCBI taxonomy): domain Eukaryota; kingdom Metazoa; phylum Chordata; class Mammalia; order Rodentia; family Muridae; genus Mus; species Mus pahari. Next base: position 19,709,955 of record NC_034601.1, read on the forward strand.
GCTATGAAGTTAACAATGATTAAGAAGAGAACAGCATCACTGAGGTGAAATCTTCTGGGAAGTGTTTTCTGGGAGCACAAAGAAACTATGTTCCAGAGATAGCCAAGGTTGTACCTCATGCTACAGTTAGACCTGGAAATATGTAAGAATCATCACATGATGCTTGTTTTGAAGGTATTAATGGGTTATAGAGAGTAACTGCGGTTTGGCAATGTGAGATGCTAGCAAAGATTAGTGGTGAAGGTACAGCCTCAGTTGCAGTTGATGGTCCAAGACTGAAGAGGTCATACAATGAAGCTGAGGCTTGATATCATGAAGGGAGCTTATGAGAGGCTGTTGGTGAAGCATCGTTGCAGTGGAAAACTCTATCAAATTGAAGATTCCAATACTATGAGATGACCCCAAGAACAGCAGCAGCAATAGAATGGAGTCAACCAGACCCTGCAGTGCTGTGGAGATGGAAATGTGACTCAAGAGCTTTGGAGGAGCCCAGAAGACCATGTGTTGACCCCAGGCATTGGAAAAAGAAGCTGTGAAGTTAAAATTGCCTTTGATACTCCAAAGTGTTAGAGATGCCAGAGCCCTGGGGTACCTGCTGAGGAGAGCTGCTAACAGGCAAGGGAACCAGCTTAAGAGAAGGAAGTTTGTTGCTGCTGAATGTCAGATCTGCCAACAGCTGTCAACAAGTATGAAAGGAATTGAAGGTCTGAAGAGCACTTTGACCTCATATGTGGAGATGTGGAGTTTGCAGTTTGAGCAGCTGGGTTTTGGTCTTGCTTTGTTGCAGTATTTCCTTGCTATGATGTTTTGGGACAGTAATGTATAACAAATGCCATATGTATTAGAAATATGTGATCTGATTTCTGGTTTTGATTTTGTAGGGGAGTACAGTTAAGAGATCGCACGAATCACAGGAGAGACTTTGAACTTTTAAATATTGTTGAGACTGTGATAGACTATGGGGATTTTTGAAGTTGGACTAAATATATTTTGCATTATGCTATGGCCCCCATAGACTCATGTGTTTGAACAAGCTAATGGGGCCAGGGAGTAGAATGTGGTGGTTTGAATATGCTTGGCTCATATAGAGTGGTACTGTTAAGAGGTTTGGCCTTGTTGGAGGAAGTGTGTCACTGTGGGGTGTGACTTGGAGGTTTGCAATAGGCTCCACCTATTGCAGAAGAGAGCGTCCTCCTACATGTCCAAGGAGGTCAGTCTCTTCTAGCTGCCTTTGAATCAAGATGCAGAACTCTCAGCTTCTTCTCCAGTACCATGTCTTCCTGCATGCTGCCATGCTTCAAGCTGTGATGATGTTAATAGACTAAACCTCTGAAACTGTAAGTCAGCCCCAATTGAATCTTTGCTTTGGTAAGATCTGCCTTGATCATGGTATCTCTTCATAGCAATGGGAGTTTTAGCTAAGACAGATATCATTCTTTACTTTCTCTGTCGGTTGTATGAGAATAAAAGTGTGCTTCCACAGTTGTCTTCCCCAGTAGGCACTAGGCATCTCCAGGTTCATCCGTCACCATCACAGGTTCTTACGTTAGCTCTAGCCCCTTTGTTGGGTGGTCTTAGCCAAGCTGTCTCAACAGATCCCTGAATCTTATAGATCTTTGTGTGTAGCAGATGGAGTGCTTGTTTTATTTACTTTCATCAATTTTTTTCTTCTCAAACCAATAGCCGTCCTTCCCAGTTTGTTTTCCTGTTGTTGACACACACCATGACCAAAAGCAACTTGAGGAGGAAAGGGTTTAGTTCATCTCACAGAATGACTATAACTAGACCATCACTGGTGTGAACCAAAGCAGGAGCTCAAGGCATGAGCTTGAGGCAGAAACCACAAAGGAACACTAATTACTGGCTTACTCCCTGGCTTATGTTAGGTACTTTTCTTCTGTAGCCCAAACCTACTAGCCTAAGGATAGTACCACCCACAGTGGGCTGGGCTCTCCTAGATCCATTAGCAATCAAGGAAATGCCCCACAGAGATGTCTACATCACAGCCTAAAGTCTTTCAGGTTCAGTCTGAGCAAGAAACTGGGGAAGAAAGAAACAGGCAAAAAAGTAAAGGACAGATGGGGACACACACACACACACACACAC
>NC_034601.1:19712740-19729038 GCF_900095145.1 Mus pahari
CTCTCTCTCTCTCTCTCTCTCTCACACACACACACACACACACACACACACACACACACACACACACGTACACACAGAATACTTATAAAGACCAAAGCAGGAATTAGGGACTCTGGGATACATTAAAATCTGAGTAAAGTAGGAGGAAAACATAAATTAGACAACAGCTTGGACCTGTGTCTTATGGTCTGAGGTCCTAAACACAGAGCAAGGAGTGGTCTGTCTGGAGGTGGCACAGGGAACAGAGGGGGTCCTCAGGGAAGATGGTGTGACACAGGAACCTACAGGGTTGCCAACAGAACCTGTGAAATGAAAAGAGAGGAGAGGGCACGCTTCAGAGCTTATTACTTCAACTCGCTACAGCTGGAGGTCTCTTTAAGGCTGCAGAGATGCAGCTGAAGGTTCAAGTGAGCGCTAGCTCACCAAGGCCTGTGCAGACTGTACTGAGAAGCTGGCTCAGGAGAAGCACCATCAGACCGATATGGCCTCTCATTGTCTTCCCTGGCTGTCATGCCCTTACTATTTCTCCTATAGGTACTTAGGCACTCCTTCTCTCCTCTAGCTGCAGTTTATGACTCTTACAATGGAATGCTCACACTGAGAGCAGATGGCCACTCAGCAGTGGGAAGTGAGGTGCCAGGTTTCCTGTGCTCACTATGGAAGCTCAGTGTACTCAAACACTAGTGTTAAGAACAAGCTGCTAGGCCCCTCTGGCTTTAGTTTCCCCATGCACAGCTATAGAAATCATGCCAGTCCCTCCGAGGGACTTGTGGGTTAAGTAAATTGCATAGGAAAAGTCTTTTAGGACATTGCCTGGCACGGACTCCAGAAACAGGGCTGTCATGGGCTTCGGTGAGGCCTTCATTCGGGTACAGGTCTGTGACGAATGTCACGGAGTCTCAGGATCCATCAGCCTGCCTGTCACAGACTTGCTGTTGGCCTTTACACCAACCTGGAGACTTTCTGAGGCCACAGGGCCACACCCCTCACTCATCTGAAATTCTGTACCATCTTTATTCTCTGCAATAGTAAACCAGTATTTAGACTATACCGTGCTTGCAAAGTGAGCCAAGTTTCCAAGTCCAAGTCTCTGCACACTGTGAAAGGACAGAAGAAAGCAGTACAGCAAAGTGGGATGTGACTTTTGGTTTGCGCTAGGACTCCTGATGGCCAAGCACGTGGGTCCCCAGACATCCAATCTATGACTTTGTCACTTACACTGCAGGTGAGGACCTCATGAGCTGCCACGATCTCTTGTGATTGTAACTTTCTATAATGCTCATGTGAACACCATGCCTACCCGAGCAATGCATCAGTACTTCAGGAGAAGCGATACAGTGATCGCCCCCAACACAAGAGAACAGTTTCAACATAATTAGTAGCATTTCTGGATCAACACGGCACTCTTACAATGTGTATGATTGAGGAAATGAATGACTCTAATTATACCTTATTAAATTTTATTAATCCTCATTAGAACTCTATTATTCTTTATAAGTGGGTTACTGAGAAGGGAGTAGAGCAGGCAAGGGATGCTGGTCAAGTTCTGTTATCCCTAAACGAACAATGGATGACTTCCATTGCAGTAGCACACAGGGCACGCATTGGCTGAAATGCTTAGGGCAGAGTGAACACACTGTGATCTCTTAAAAAGTCGGACCCCTACAAGCCTGTTTCCCGTGGAACGCACTGTACTCTTGAACTCTCCTGCTGTGCTCCTACTTTCGAGTGTGTGTAGCTGGGAAACTTGGGAGGACAAATGGGTTAAGCAGTCTGGCCCCAGAAGTGTTTGAATTTGAAGACTGCCGGAGAAATGTTCAATACGTGTTAAGTACAGGAGTATGTACTTTGACACTTAGTCAAAAAGATTCATCAAAATATAACCGGAGAAGAGGCACGTTGGAGCGTCCCTGCACCTGTAGTTCCTGGTGTTCTTTTTTCTGTCTGCATGACTGAGTTAGGCTGCAGAAGGTGAAAGGCCCTCGGGGTGGTGGAAGGTGGCTTGAGAGTAGGAAGGTCAAAGTGTTTTCAGACAGCTGTGCTGTGCAGGTCAGGGTACCGTATTTTCCTTAGATTCTACGCAACCCACCCAAAGACCAGAATGGGTGGTTGTGTTATTAGCATGGGTTGAGGTTGTTTGGGAGAGTGGGGTAAGGTACAGGATACAGGATAGAAAATACCCACCCACCCACCTCCAAATCTTTTTTTTTTTTTTTTTTTTAAGTTTGTGACAGGGTCTATGTAAACCTCCTTTGTGCTGGGACGAAAAGCATTCACTACTGAGGGCCAGAGGGCTTCCAGTGTCTCCTAGCCCGAATCTTAACCTAGGAAATGGGGTTCTCATCGTTGCTCACTTTTACAAATATCAAAGACAAAATACCCAAACCCAACCTTCCAAGAACAGGCTTGTCTTTATTCAAACCAGTTCACCCAGTTCGTGTATTTTCTTTTTGTAAGCTGTAAGAACAGAGCAAGCTTTCTGGTTGGTTTTCCTGGCAGGGCAGGGTTGGGAAGCAAAAGTTAAACTCCAAAGGTTCTTGTCTTTGAACAAAGGACAGGAAGTTGCCCTGAAGCGCTCGATTGCCATTGTTTCTCAAGGCTTGTCAACCACAACCTTCCAGGAACTGGGGTTAGTCACTGCAGTGGGTGGTCAAGTCATCTGCCTAGGTCTAACTTGGGTCTGAGCTTACAGCTAGAGCCTGGGTCGTGCCTGGAGGCGGAAACCCAGCTCAGAGTAGAATACAGGCTCCTCTCCACAGGGTAGGACTGGGTCAGGTCCCAGCTTCGGAGCTCTCCTGTGCGAAGTGAACTGAAGTTACTCTCTACCATCCCGGACTTTTGAGTCCTGCTGGAGTTTTGGGCGGGGCTCCGACGAGGGCTCTTAGGGTGGAGGGGTGGGGGTGGGGTGTTCCATGGCAGGATGTCTTTTGCTCAAGCTCAGCTTTCCAATCCGTCGTCTGCAGAACAGACCCGAGTTGTGCCGGTTTCTCGACTTCCTCCTGCATCTCCTTCCTCTTCCTCCAGTGGAGGCAGATCCCTCTTTCCCTTCCTCTTCCCATGCTCCCTGTACCCCTTCCCCCGACTCCCCCCCCCCTCCGCGTCCCCTCCTCCAGGAAGTGCATGGCCCAGGGTCACCCACCTCGAGCCGCCGCAGCTCCCCGAGCCCCCTCCCCGTCCGGCTAGTGCGGCGGCCCCGCGGGCACACGCCTCCCCATACCTTACATGGACAAATGCGTGCAGGCAAAGTCAGGAATTCAGGCCCCTGACGTCAGCCTCCAGCGCTCAGGGCACCGCACGGGAGACCGCGGGGAGGGGGTGGGGAGGAAGGAGGGGGAGAGCACCAACCAGCAGCCACTCCCGGCCTGCTGCCGAAGTTTCACTTTTTGTCTGTGGGTTCGCTCCCGGGGCCCGCTCGAGCTTTCCCGGGATAAGTAGCGTTAGCGGCGGGGGAGAGCGGGCCGCTGCAAGGTAAGGGCCGGCAGCCGGGCCGGGCAGCGGGGAGGACGCGGGCCGGGCGGAGCGGGCCGCTGCGGGCCGCGGGCCGGGCCGGGACAATGGGAGGGGGAGTGCCCGGCACCTCCTCCTCCGCCCGAGCCTCCGCCTCCAGCCGTCGCGGCCGCTGCTGTCCGGTCCACCTCCTCCCCCAGGTATCGTAGCGAAGGCTTCCTCCCGCAGCCTCGGCCCGCGGGCGCCGCTCGAACCCCCGAACCCCCGTGGGGGACGGGCCGCTGAGGGTGGTGGGGAGCGCGGGGCGCCCTGCTCCGCCCCGCCCGCCGCGGAAGTGCGGGTCCCCGGCCGGGAAGCGGGGTGCACGCCGTTGGGGGAGGGGCGGCTGCGGGAGTCCCCAGCGCGCACCCCCGGCTCGGACCTTTCTGGGCGCCCAGGGGGCGGGGCCGCGCCCGGCGGCTTCGAGCTTTCGTGGAATCCCAGTTGTCACCGCGGAAAGGGCCTAGGGACCCAGTGACTCTGAGTCTTCCCATTTTACAGTCAGGGCAGGCGAGGCAACGAGAGGCAGGCTTTCCTGGAAGTCATCCCTGGAAGGTGGAGCCAGGTTAAGATCGGTGGCCTCTACTCCCCTGCTGCCTTTTTAAAAAAAATTAATTTATTTATTAATTTATCTTTTTATACGCGGTTGTGGAATCCCCACTGTTTTTAAGCACTGTAGGTTACAGAGGCCAGACTTTGCCCTCTGGGAGCGCTCACTGGAACGCAGGAGCCTAACCTGATTCAAAGTAGGAAGGGCCAAATCCTGGAGAGAACGCAAAGTCCAAGTTTTTTTTTTTAATGGGAGTTCACTGAAGGATTTTCTTAGTTTGGTCTCCATGGCGGGACCCGAAATTCCAGAGGGGCTTGTGATGGACTCTTCTTGAAGGATAGGGAGTTTTCTTAAGTAAGAAAGGCGAGGCCTTTCTTGTCAGGGAGGCAGCTGCAGACCAGAGAAGGCTAAATAAGGGTGGGGAGTGGGCGTGGGTGGAATTGTGTTCGTGGCTTGGGGTGGGAGTGTGACTGGAGACCGTGTCAGTGGAGTTGTGGCTTGGGTACTTGGACAGGGCAGCGTATACTGTTTCTAGCCTTCTTTCTCTTCAGGAAGGGGGGCTCCACTGCTTCCCCTCCCCCACAAGGAAGGCCTGGCAAGAGCTCTCCGTGGATCCTTTCTGGGACTCTTCTGTTTCTATACACTCCCTCTGCAAACTTGCCTCTGCAGTAAAACTTTTTCTCAAAGATCAGTGACTTAATGGTTCACTATTTTCACTATTCCCGGCACAAGCGAATTTTCAGAAAAGCTTTAGGGGAAGAGGGAAAGTGTACAGGGCTACTGTAGAGCGAGTTAATCTCTCCCCGGGGGACCCTTTCTCAGTTTTACAAACAGGAAGCAAACCCACGTCCACAGAAGTTGAATGCTAGCCCCGTAGTCTCTGGTGGATTGAGGTGGGGGGCGTTGGTGCAGAAACCCAGTAAGATTCTTGCCTTCCCAAGAGTCTCCTGGTGACTTTCCTGCCAGTGCCAAGGGGCAGTTAAAGAGGAAACTGTGTATCTTGTATGTAATCTTTGGAAGGCAGCCTGTGGAATCCAGAATCCAGTCTACGGAGGATTAGCTATGTGGAGGGTGGGGGACCACACCCTGGGCCTGAGCTTGGGCAAAGCCTCTTGCCTATCCTGAACCCTGCCCTTCCTCTCTCCTCTCCCAACACCCCCTCCTGCAATTCCTTGTAGGCAGCTCTGGCCGCGCAGTTGGGTATAGGCAGTGGGAGAGGAAGGCAAGTTCCTGAATTGGTTAAGGCTAGGACTGAGTAGCACCCTTTGTGGAGGGACAGTCTCTTGGGCGAGGAGGCGATTCCTCTGAGACAGGTAGACTTTTCCAGAGTGGGAGAGGAGACATGATTCTGAAAGGCTTTAGGAATGCTGGGCCATCTAGTTTGCATATGACTTTTGAGGGTTTCGAGCAGGCAGGAACATGATTTAGAGGGTTGGCATCGAGAAGCAGCCTCCTGCTGCCCGGTTTCAAGGAGAGGTGATAATTTGGCTTAGGAAAATGATCATGGGCTGTTTCATTTGCTTGGCAAGTATTGCTGAAGACCTATTATGTACTACCACTGTCAAATATAAACATTGTATGACAGGTTCTTATTTTTATTGAGACTGATCTTATTAAATAAGTTCTCAAATACACCCTTTTTTTCCCCCCATATCTTTATACCATTGAAATGTGATTGCCTTTTAACTAAAAGTGTATCGTAGTTGAACAAGTTTTTATTCTAAAGTTGATAACAGAATACATCACATTAGTCACGGTTTTAAATTTGGTAATAGTTTGGTTGTCAGGTCCTTTACGAACGTATAATACTTTTGCATTTTCTAAAGATACGTTTCTATCAAATATTCTACGGGAATCTCTGAGAAATAAGCCTGGTGACAGGGCCATCTCCAGTTCAACCTTTTACCTGAGGCTTCAGAGCTAATCAGAGGTCTACACATAACTGTTAATGCCAAGCTTGGGGCTCTTGATGGGCGTGCGTATCCCAACTGTGGAGCTAATCTGGCTTAATGGGGTTAGATTTGATTTCAAAACTATGGCTTATAGTGCTGAGGTGATGGGAGCGGTTGAGCCAAGGACAGCGTAGCTTGTAAGGGCTGAGAAGAAACCAGAAGGGTCACTTGGTAAAGCAGAGGCTGGAGGTACAGAAAGGAGAAGGCTCAGTGGGGAAACTGAGATTCCAGCCTGCTCCTTGTAGACACTTGAGTCTGTCTGCTACTGGGAGTACAAGAGGAGGTCTTCCTGTGTGGGAGGAGCACCAGGTGTGTGCGGATGCGGAGGAACGTGGAGGGTATGGTCAGTCTTTTGGCCACTCAGTAGGCTGGAAATGGCCAGCCTCAGAAAGTAAGCTACCATATTCGGGTCCTGAATCTCCAGGACTGAGAAACATAAATGCAGGAAGTAAGGCCTCAGATGGAGCTAGCAGACAAAGGAGCTGCTGTGCAGGTGTGCAGAATAGTCTGCTCCATTTCTGCTGTGTTTTAAAGGCTCAGCATGTTTGCGGAGGTTAGAGGACAACTTTGTGGAGTCCGTTGGGTTCCAGACAATCAGAGCACCATGTTTGTACTGCAAGCACCTTTGCCTACTGAGCCCTTTTGCGTGCTCTGAAGGGGAGGACTGTTTCTCCCTCAAAGTATAGTTTATATTTGTCTTGCAGCTGTGGGGGCCATTAATCATATTGAGGTTCATGATTCATAGGAGAACAAGGCCAGGTGGGGCCTCTGGAATCTTCTCTGGGAGACTCAGCATATGATGTTGAGGCAGAAGGCACAAAAGGATCACTTTTCCTAAGTGTATGGGTGAATTTGAGACTTTGACCCAGCACAGTCAGGAGGCCCTCTGAGCTAGATGTGTGCATTGTTGGGTGGGGACATTTCCTGGAATATGGCTTTGGAATGCAGCACTTGGCCTAACTAAACTCTTTAGAGGTGAGAGAGAGGGAGACGGAGGGAAAGTGTTTGTTGCCTCTGCATGTGCGGAAGGTTGAACTTGGGTAGACATCAGTTGGCCTGGAAGTACATGTGAACACAGACCATTCGGGTGAGGAGCGTGGGGAAGTATGTTGGGGTGTTTGCTGTAGTTGGCCCAAGGCTCGGAAGAAACGGCTAATATGTTCCTACTATAGATCCCGGGAGTGAGATCGGTCACTAGCTGAGGGCTAAAGGCAGCAATGCTTAGAAGATAGCTAGAAAGTCGAGCCCAGAGGATGTTTATCTTCCTAGCTTTTCTAGGTAGCAGAGCAGTTTTGAAGTTTTGAATGCTTAGCATATGCTCGAGTAATTACCACACTGGTTCCCGAAAGTAGGATTCACGGTTACTGTGGTTTGGGTGCAGTTTGTCTCTCGGGGACTCTGTTGAAGGCTTGGTCCCCATGTATGTACACATGGCGGGAGCCTTAGAGGTGAGGTCTAGTGGATTGTCTCGCAGCTGTGGGGGCCATTAATCATATTGAGGTTCATGGTTCATAGGAGAACAAGGCCAGGTAGGGGCCTCTGGAACCTTCTCTGGGAGACTGAGCATATGATGTTGAGGCAGAAGGCACAAAAGGATCACTTCTCATAAGTGTGTGGGTGAATTTGAGACTTTGACCCAGCACGCTCTTCAGATCGTTATGGGAGTGTCTTTTGAAGGGATTTTCTTGAAACCCAACTTGAACAGTTAAGGAAATGTCGGTCTGACTTCTGATTGGCTCTTTCCTGTTGGATCATGTGAGTTTTCTCCTGTGGACCCTCCCATTCCTTTTTTGGTGCCACCCTCCAGGCCTTCACCAGAGCAGAGGTGATATTGGTGATGTGATTTGAGTTTCCTTCCAACGTACCTTCCCTCCTCTTCTCTTAGAGTGGTCTGGATTCCATTACCCAGTAGAGAGGTAGTTGGGACAGTAAGAAAGTGCTCAAATATTGGGGAGACTGGCTTTCTGTCATTTCCCAGACCTTATGCCCCACCCCCAGGGGATCCTGGGTGTCCTCTGGTGGTAAAAATGCATCCTTCCTGTTGCCCTTCCATGAGCTATGACCCTTCATAAATCTTTCTGGCTCTTGACTGAAAGGAATCAGCTATGTTCCCCTCTGTCACCTTCCTGCCTCAGGTACACAGTTTATATTTTGTGGCTCAAGAGATAAAAAGTCCTGTGGTTGTAGCAGTAAACTACCCGGACCCGAGCAGCTGAGGAAAGTGTTTTATTGTGGATAAATAAACACACAGAGACAGGAGCTCGGGATAGCCAGTCAAGGAGAGAGACAGATTCTTGCGGTAGGCTGGCTTTCTTCAATTTGCTCAGTCTAGGATCCCAGCATATTCGGTGGTACCACAGAGTGTGGTGGTTGATCTTTCCACCTCAGTTACCCTTATGAAGATAATTCCTCACAGGTATGAGCAGAGGCTCTGTCCTAGATTTCCTAGATCTATCTAGTTGACTATTAACCACCACAGGCTCCCGTGAGCTGTTTCTTGTTTATTATTTGTGGAAGAAAGACAGATACCTGCTCCAGTGCCCCTGACAGGGCATCTGGCAAAATGAATAAAACTTGTTTTGTTTTCATTTTGAGTCCCTCTTGTCTCTACTATTCTGAAGTAACTGTTAAGTAAGTCAGCAGTGTTTATAGTGTAATGATAGCCACTTCAGAGTTGCTTTTCTCCCTCTGTTCTGAGACAGGTTGGCCTTGAACTCACTATGTAGCTGAAGATGGTCTTGAACTTTTAACCTTCTGCCTTGAGCTCTCAGGTGCTATGATTATAGGGGTTTCCCACTAGGACTAGATCTCTACTTTAAATGAGTGGTTCTCAACCTTCCTATTGCTGGGACTCTTTAATAAGCTCCTCCTGTTGAAGTGATCCCCAAACATAAATTTATTTTCCATGCTACTTCATAACTGTAATTTTCCTACTGTTTGAATTGTAATGTAAATACCTGATAATACCGATGGTCTTAGGCAACCCCTGTGAAACCTTTGTTGGAGCCCCAAAGGGGTCGCGACCCACAGGTTGAGAACCACTGCTCTGACCTGTTCTTCATGGGCTGTAGATGTAACTCGGTGGTAGAGCACTTGTGGAGTGTTTGTCAAACTCTGGGCTCAATCTTCAGCAAGAAGCAAAGCTGCTGAGGTTTGCAAGGATGTCTGCAGTGAAAATGGGGGCGTTCACAATGCCTGGAAAAGTGCTTGGCTTGTGAGAGCTACTCTGGAAAAATTTCCTGCCTGAAGAGGGGGCAGCATTGTTTACTACAACCACAGGATATAGACACCGGGAAGGACCAGTGCTCTAGAGCCTAGAGCATGCAGAGACCCGGGACTGAATTAATTATTGTCTGTACCTGTACTGGCACTCACCGGTCAGTCAGGCAGGGCCAAGGGTGAAGCCTACGGTCTGGGAATAAGTGGGACTTGCAGGATTAGCCATGATAAAGGGTTGTTACAGGCCAGTTCCTCTTCTCATGCACACGGGTGGTTGGTTGTCCTTGAATGTGCCTCTGCCTTTTGAATGTATACCTCTGTTTTCCCACCTGACATCATAGACTCAGGCTTTTGGAAACCTTATTCTCATGGGCAAAGATCCACTTTGTGCCATGAAGGAATTTCTAGGTTTTTTTTTCTTTTTCTTATTTAACCCTATCTACTCCATGCTAGGAGTAGTAAATAGCTTATGTCTTATATTAAGTTCAATACACGGGTTCTGTGTGATTACCACGTGTGAGGCAGAAGTGCTCACCCTGCATTGAGTGCTGACTTACAAGGAAAACCAAGACACTCTGTGCTTTTGAGTAGAGACCAAAGCAGGCTAAGGACCCAGGGAGGTGAGAAAGCAGCCAGAAGGAACAGCTAAGAAAGCATGGCTTCTCACCTGGAATCCTGTAGAAGATTGGAGCAAAGAAGACCTTTGTGCTGATGGATGAATAGCAAATATTTGGCAGGCAGGGGAATTTACATTTTTTTTTTTTTAATTATTTTCATTGGTATGTAGTGCAGAGGACAGAGGACAACTTGGGAGAGTTGATTCTTACCTTCTGTCGTGTCCACAGGATTTGAACCGGGGCTTGGCAGCAGGTGCTTTTGCCAGCTGAGCCATCTCACTGGCTCATAGGCAAAGGGATTTTAAAATGTGTACCCAAGCCTGAGGCCTGTGTGTGGAGCAACATACAAGTGTGTTTATAGATGACTGTGAGCGGTGGAACTGGCCAGGGAAGCATAGAGGGTAACGTCTATAATGTGAGTGGATGGCTATAGGTGGTTGGATCTGTGCTCTGGGCAGCTCTGGTGGCATAGTGGTAGCAGGTCAAGACTAGCATCTGGGACCAGCCCAGGAGGGAGGGAGGGAGGGGGAGAGAGGGAGGGCTGAGGGAGAGAGAGAGAGAGAGAGAGACAGAGAGAGAGACAGAGAGAGAGACAGAGACACTCAATCTTGGCTGAGAAAAACTGACTTCACAGATGAGGGAAAGGCACAGATTTTCTCAGTACCCCCTGGCCCTTGTTCCCAGGTAGGCCTTTCCTCCCAGGTTTGCTAAAGTTTGTTCTATAGGGGACCAAGAATACTTTCCCACCCAGGAGTGGGGTATGTGGAGATCGTTGTGTCTCAGGTGCGAAACTTTTACTTAGAACTTTGAAAACATTATGATTAAGGTGGTGGTTCGGTTACAGTCAGTGTGGCTTGGGATTTATAAGTCTTAGTGCTGTTGATGCCTGTTACTGGCTCACAAGAACCAGACTCCGTAATCTTTGCTAGCTTTCCCAAATCTTGAGACAACCCTTGTCACCATTCCTCATTATTCAAGTTTTATTCTGTTGTGTTCTGTCCTGTTCTAGTTTAGTCTATTCTTTTAGACAGTGTCTCATTATGTAGCCTTAGCTGACTCTATATGGGCCAGCCAGGTCTCCAACTTTCAGGAATCCTCTTGTGTCTGCCTCCCTAGTGCTGAGTTTAAATGTGTGGACCAGCACTCTGGGCTGATTTTTCCTTGTCTCTTTAAACCTGAGTATCAGGACTCAGCTCTCTACGCCCATTAGTACTTCTTTGCCTTAAGTAGCACTTGTTATGTGGGAAATACATTTTATAATCATTTCTTATTGCTTAGTTCTTCGTTGCAACTCAAGAGATGTATTGGTAAGATCTATCTTTCCGGCAGAGAGGTGACAAGAAGTCACGTGTGGAGAAACCTTCCCATGGAGGCACAAGGCCTTGAGTGTCCGAGGGAGAATTGGATTCATGTCCAAGATTTCTGTTTCCGCTCCTTAAGTTTTTCACGTGAACATGAGATGGTTGTTGGGAACAGCCTTGCTTCATATGCACAGGCAGGAAACAGTGATTTCACTGTGATCTACTTCCAGCATCATTAGCTGTCTATGAGGGGCTTTGAAGGGGTTGCTGGGAGGTGACGATTGTGACTGCTGAGCCCAAAGGTCTGGGTTTTAGTGGGCTGTCATTTTGACAGTGCCGTCACCAGAGGCTTTTGTTGTAGGAAAAACAAAATGTACCTTTGAGTCATTCATAGGTTCAGTGATCTCAGGTCAGTTCTAGAACACTCCTGAGCTTCAGCTACATTCAAAGTAATGATATTACTGTGTATATATATATATATATATATATATATATATATATGTCTCTATATACTTATATATAGACATATATATGTGTGTATATATATATACATATATATTAATGATGTCACTATATATACATACATGTATATATGTGTGTGTATACATATATACTTTATAATTCATTACTTTCAAAGTAATAAATTTCAAATCATATGATAAGTCAGGATGCACTTGTAAAGACGAGAGAAATTCCTGTGACAGTGCTTCATGAGCGTCAGTGGTGTGTCTGTGTATCTCACTTTGTGGATGTTTGTGAGAACCTCATCTCTCTGTAGTGCTGAGATGTTCAGAGTGCCCAGCATGACATGTAGATGTCAGCACCTCTGTGATCCAGCCCACCATTTAATAGGGGGACTTCCTCCGGGCATGGCTCTGGGACTTCTTGCTAGGGAGAGCACCATTGTTAGGAGGAATGTGTTTTTTAAGCTAGTGAGAGCTTCGGGCTGTCTCGGGCACTTCCAGCTGTGCGGAATGTTCAGGGAACAGCTGGGCACTGTTTCTCCTTCCACCATGACTGTCTGCTCTAGCTTGGGTTTTTGTTTGTTTGTTGTTGTTGCTGTTATGTTTGTATCTTTCTAGCCATAGGGTTTTCTTCTGCAACTATTGACTGTGAAATGGCCTCGCCTCTCTCCAGTAAGTGAAATAGAAAGCTAGGGTAGAGCCAGGCTTTCCACAGAATCTAATGTGACAGGCAAACTGCAGGGTAAGGCCAGGCCAGGACTCTGACCTTTGGTGTCTCAGCACTCTCAGAGTGAACCCTTTCCTGCTGAAGCTGCGCCCTGTGCGCCTTGGTGGTTCAGTCTGGTAGCCCACAGTTCAGTGCCTTTTTGCAGAGTGGGGAATAGTAAGGTGCATATGAAGTGCTTTCTGAATAGCCGAGATTATAGCCTGGTGCTACCTGGCCTTGCTAGAAAACATCTTTTTTTTTTTTTTTTTCCCCTCCTTTATATTAAAAGACTTCTGAATTTAAGGTTTTAGCCTTGATTTCTTTACAAACTAACACATCTATCTGCAGTGGACGAGTGAGATGATTCACCAGGTAAAACACTTGCTCTGGCGTCTCTGCGTGTATGCTGTGACATGCAAGCACATGTGTACACACAATCCAATAAGAAAGTGAGTGAGTAGGTAAATAAATGGTAATAAAATGAAAAGCCGATCTACCGCTACCTCCTGTTGAAGCAGCCATCATTTCGGGCTGCCCTGTTTCTGCCTATGCCCTTGTTCCCTTTTCTTCTCAGCAGTACTCTGATCTGAAGGACCACTCACTTACAGGTCGTTGTGCCTCCTTGTAACGACTGAAGGAGGAATTGCAGGTGACTTGCATGACCCAGGTTAGGGACTCAGCAGACAGCTGCTGCTTTGTCTCAGGTGAGGCTAGGCACTCACAGAACATGGCTGAAGGATCTGCCTTTGGGAAGGCTGGATGTCGAGATGGTAACCACTTTGTTCATCCGGATGGATAAAGCATGTTACCTAGAGTCTGCGAAAATGCTATGAGGGGTGCAGAAGAGGTCCGCTGAGCTGGAGCTTCTGCAGGAGCTTGCTGGGAGTGCCTGGGCTTGTTGAGACATTGGAGGGTGGGAGACTTAGGCCTAGATGTGACAGGCGGCTGAAATTGCTCTCTCTTCTAAGAGTTGGGAAAGATTGATTGTCTCTGTGTACTTTAGCTGGGTTCCTGGATCTGTTATTTTCCATGCTGTGGCCCATCTTGATAATGATCTCTAACTATAACTGTGGGAGCCCAGAGCTGTAATGCATAAAGAGTCAGGCGCTCACAGTGTTGCCCACACCGGTGGTTTCTAATGAATTTCCACTAAGTTCCACCCTGTGTACCTTCCAGGAAAAAAACAATATTGTTGGCACCTGGACCTTCTGTCTTGTTTGATATGAAAAGGAATCACTTTCAGGGACTATAGTAAGGTGTAGCCACCCAGCGGGCAGGGTGTTCTCTGACTCATGGGAAAGGTAAACTTGGCGGTGACTGGGCAGGTAAGTGGTACCTTTTCTTAGATTGAGGTGGAAAGGAGGTCAGCCTTCCAGTAGTTTGTCATTTCTACCCTCAAACTCTTTTGTTTTGTTTTGTTCTTATCTGGAGGTTAGCCAATTCACTTGAGAGGATTGATATTGTCAGTCAGTGTTAACTATCAAGTTAGCCCATTTATATATATTCAAAAGCATGTGGTGGCCTTACAAGCATATGAATATCTTAGTTGCTGTGATAAAACACCATGACCAAAAGCAGCTTAGGGAGGAAAGAGGTTTTTGGCTTATACTTCCAGGTCATGGTCCATCACTGAGGGCAGGCAGTGCAGGAATTTGAGGCAGGAACTGAAGCAGAAGCCATGGAGAAATGTTGCTTACTGGCTTGCTCAGTCTGCTTTCTTATACAACTCAGATCCGTCTGTTAGGGGTGACCCTTCCCTAATGTTAATGCACTCACCTATATCAATCACCTTTCAAGAAAATGCCCCATAGACTTGCCTACAGGAAAACCTTAAAGCAGTTTTAGTTAAAGTTTCTTTTTCTCAGGTTTGTCCGTCTAGGTTTGCGTTGACTAAAACTACCAAGCACTGTGGATGCTACCATGGCTTACAAAGTTGAAAGCCCGAGTGCTGGGTGAGCCCCTACCTCTAGGTGGTCAAATAAACTGTCAAGGCAGTATATAAATGGGAGGCTATGGCAGAAAGAGTTCTATATCAGCCTGGGCTACAGGAAGTTAGACCCCCATCTTGGAGGAAAAAGTACAATTTTGTGTAGATAATATCTGGTGGGTGTGATTTGCAAGTGACTAACTACTCTAGGGTCCTTTACAGGGAGGCAGTACAGCTGAAAAGGTTATATTTGACTGAGCATTGAATTCTGAATGGGAGTTTAGTGAGCTGGAGAGGTATAGAGGGTGGTAACATGGGCAGAGACATTTAGGTGAATAACGGTATGATGTCTGGGAAAATTGGATTTAAGGGAGTGGGCAGCATAGCAGAGAGGCTGTGTGGGTGGTGGGTGTCAGCATACCTCTGATGTGACCTTGTTTTCCTCTTCCCAGGGTCTTAGAAAGGTGTGTTAGTCACTGTTCTATTGCTATGAAGAGACACCATGGCCAAGGCAACTAATAAAAGAACACATCTAATTGGGGACTTGCTTACAGTTTCAGAGGGTTAGTCTCTGACCGTCATGGTGGGGAGCATGGTAACAGACGTGGTGCTGGAGATCTACCTCAGAGCTCACATCTGATCCACAAGTCTCAGAGGGACATTGAGCCTGGCATAGTCTTTTGAAATTTCAAAGCCTATCCCCAGTGACACATCTCCTTCAGCAAGTCATACCCTCCCCAGTAGTGCCTACCTTCTAGTCCTTCCCAAATGGTTTGTCAAATGAGAAACAAACATTCAAACACGTGGGCCTACGGGATCCATCCTCACTCCAGCTGCCATATAGGGTGACAACCCATTCTTAAGGAAGGTATCAACCCTTTGTTATCTTGTAAAGACCCCAGGAAACCTGTTCAGTCAGAACATGTATGGGTTCTTTGGGAGATAGTGACTCTAATCTTTGAAGAACATTGACAGTTTAGACTGGAATATTACAGTAAAAATTAGACTAGTGTGAAGAGTGTTCTACAATTCTGATGGTTTTCTTTTCTTTTTTTCTTTTTAAATTAACTTCTGGAAAAATATGCCAGAACATACCAAGAACCATCCTCAAGGGTCCTGAGGGACAGTGGTGTTTGGGAGATGCAAAATCAATGATTTGAAGTCAAATGATGGGGTGCAAGCTAACAGCCTTGTAGTTTGCTTGAGACGCCTCCTGAGGCAGCTCTCTGTAGATAGCTCTTGGCTCTGTAGTCTGCCTGAGAAAGCTCTCTGCTAGAGACAATTCTCTCATGCTAGAAACAGTTCTAAAAGCTCTCTGGATAACTCATTAGTTTTCCAACCAAAGTCAGAAAAGCTGCTAGGAAAAAAAAATCTTGGATATTTCTGACCAAAGTCAGAAGTCCTCCTAGAAAAATTCTAAAAGAGCTGTGTTTACTCTCCAGAGATCTCCAGACAGCTCAGCTCTTGCTAGGAAAAAAATAGAACTTCTCTGGTAGCTCATCCCATGCAGACCAAAGCCCAGTCTTTTTATTTACATGTCAATTCAATCTTTTACTCCAGGGTTCTTTTTGATTGTTCCATGAATTATCATTTTACAACCATAGCCCTTTAAATCTTAGAAAAAGACAAAAAGTATACTTTTAAAAACATGGCAAATGAACCCAGAAATGTGCCTGCCTTTGTAAGCACCAACAATAAGCTAGTTGGGTGGGATCCAGCTCTGAGATCACCATTCCCACCATGTGTGGGCCTAAACCAGCTCTGTCCCAGGCTGTCCTTGAACTCAGGAATCTTCCTGCCTTTGTAAGCAAAAAAGCAATAAACTTAGCTGGGTAGGCTCTTGCCCTGCAACCACCACTCCCTAATCTCTTTACCACCTTTCTTAGTATCTTTCTGACAAGCAGGCTCATTGTGCAGCTGCCTCTGTTCTTTTAGATCTGTGAAGCCCCTCATATAATTTATAATTGCATCTTTCTAGTTTGCATAGTTGAGAGATAATATATATAATATACACACACACACACACACACACATATATATATATATATATATATATATATATATATATATATATAT